>NC_053022.1:366994234-367194920 GCF_003073215.2 Triticum urartu | reverse complement strand
GGCTAAGTGAGAGTGATAAAGCATTATTAGTCCGGTTGCCTTGTTAGTTGTGCTGAGCACCTCCCTCGAAGGACCCAAAAATGGGAACAAGAGTGCTCAGGTTTATCCCGAACACCCCAGCACTCGCGGCATGGGGGCAGAAGCCGAGGACTAGCCATCTCTCAGATTGGATAAACAGCCAAACAGAAGGTAATATTTTAAATTCAAACAAGCGTTGCATAGCGCATATGAAACAATTTTTCATCATACAGGATCACACGAGCAAGTTTACTCAAATATTACATCCTTTGAACATTCGTCCGCTACAAGACGGGCACCCTTCAGGACACCCTCATAATAAATTTCGGGGGTGCAATGCTCCTTGCCCTGCTGCAGTCCTTCCTTGATCAGCTTCACGACGTCTAGCTTGGCCCATTGCACCTTCACACGGGCGAAAGCCCGGCGTGCACCTTCGATGCAGACGGACCGCTTGACGACTTCTAGCCATGGGCATGCATCCACCAGCCTCCTCACTAGGCCGAAGTAGCTATTCGGAAGGGCGTCACCAGGCCACAGCCGGACTATAAAGTCCTTCATGGCCTGTTCGGCCGCCTTGTGTAGCTCGACCAGCTACTTCAGCTGGTCGCTCATAGGCACCGAGTGTTCGGTCCCAGTATACTGAGACCAGAACAGCTTCTCCGTTGAGCTTCCCTCCTCGGCCTGGTAAAACTGTGCGGCATCCGACACGCTGTGGGGCAAATCTGCGAATGCTCCTGGAGAGCTCTGGATTCGGGTAAGTAATAGGTAATTTACTTTCACATGCTTGCTTTGCATATAGAATGCCTTACCCGCCGCTATTTTCTTCATCGCGTAAATCTCCTGGAGGGCCTTTTGGGCTTCGGCCTTGGCACTCTTTGCGCTCTCGAGGGCCACGGCAAGCTCAGACTCTCGCGTCTTCGAGTCAAGCTCCAACGCCTCGTGCTTCGTCACGAGAGCCTGGAGCTCTTGCTGCACCTCGCCCACCCGAGCCTCTTGCCTTTCCCGCTCGGTGCGCTCCTTGGCCGCTTTGTCTTCGGCCTTGGATAGCGCTTGCTTCAGGGTCGCCACCTCGGTCATGGCCCCTGGCAAATATACGATGATCCTATCATTTTGCAATCGCATTTTTCTTTTATATATACATATCTATAGACAGGGTATTACTTACCCTTGTTCTCCTCGAGCTGCCTATTGGCAAGGCCGAGCTCTTTCTTGGACCCCTCGAGGTCCTGCTTCAGTGTGGCGACCTCCGCAGTCAGTGCGGCTGAGGCCAGCAGCGAAGCCTGCATACGCATATAGACATAGTTATGTTAGACTCCTGCGGTATTATTTGATCCTCTATTCGGCTTTTCTTTTTGAACACCGAACAGAGCATCAGGGGCTACTGTCTATGCGGTAATATTTTTCCTATATTTCGAACACTTACCTCAAAGCCTGTTAGAAGGCTGGCACAGGCTTCAGTCAATCCGCTCTTGGCGGACTGAACCTTCTGGACCACCACACTCATAATAGTACGATGCTCCTCGTCGATGGAAGCGCTGCGAAGTGCTCCCAGCAGATTGTCCGGCGCCTCTGGATGGACAGAGGTCACCGGCACAGGCGTCTTGCCCCTCTTGGAGGGAGGCCGCCTGCTCGAGTCCGGAACCACTGGAGGATCCGGCGTGGTGTTCGGCTGAGGGCCGAACTCGGAGCCCTCAGGGGCCTTGTTCCCTCTGCTCCCGGAGTCCGGAAGGTCGCCTTGAGGCGCCTCCGGGACTGTCTCCCCTCGACCCGGTGCCTCTTGAGACAATACCTCGGCGTCGTCCGCAGGGCAAGGGGAGGTGGCGGTCAGAAGTGGATCGCTATCCATATCCGACGAGCCTAGGGAGCCGTCCGATGATACATCGATACTGGCTCGTGGCGGCCTGCATAATCATATTCGGCGTTAGGGAAGCAGTGCGACAAAGGAATGCTATGAGTTACTCTGTTATCTGAATACTTACGACTTCGCCAGGGACTTGGCCCTGAGCAGCCAGTCGTCTTCGCCTTCGGCGGCGGTGGTGGAACTGTCCGGAAGGAGAGTCCTTCCCTTCTTGGACCCCTCAGCCTCCCCAGTTGGGGCGGCCTTCCTTTTCTTGTCTCCCCCATCTGAAGGGGGGGCATCTTCTTCTTCCTCCTCGTCTTCGGGGCAGGAGTGTGTCGCAGAGTTATCGGACAATGAGTCCGATGACGCCTGGCGTCGGGAACTCTTTTGGGTTCCCTTGGCCTTCTTGGTCTTCTCCGGCACCTTGTAAGGAGCCGGAGTCAACATATTCGTCAGGAGAGCGTCTGCTGGGTCTTCGGGCAAAGGAGCCGGACAGCCGATCTGACTGGCCGTCTCCTGCCAGTCCTGTCAAAGGTACGGGAGCTTAGATCCCGCATAGAGTCAAACTATGAAAAACAAGTATCCCGTGAGAGGTAAAACAGCTTACCGCGCTGGCTTGGCGCTTTGCGCAGAATCCGCGATCCTCGGTAGTGGGAGGGGGAACCTCAGCACCCTTGAATAGCACCTTCCAGGCATCCTCGTGAGTTGTGTCGAAGAGCATGTTCAGAGTTCGGTGTTGGGCCGGGTTGAACTCCCACAAGTTGAAGGCCCGTTGTTGGCACGGGAGGATCTAGCGGATGAGCATGACCTGAACTACGTTGACGAGTTTGAGCTTCTTGTTCACCATGTTTTGAATACATGTTTGGAGTCTGGTCAGCTCTCCCGAACTACCCCAGGACAGGCCCTTCTCTTGCCAAGAGGTGAGCCGCATTGGGATGCCAGATCGGAACTCGGGGGCCGCTGCCCATCTAGGGTCACGCGGCTCGGTGATGTAGAACCACCCCGATTGCCACCCCTTTACGGTCTCCACGAAGGAGCCCTCGAGCCATGTGAGGTTGGGCATCTTGCCCACCATGGCGCCTCTGCACTCCGCCTGGCGGCCGCTCACCACCTTCGGCTTGACATTGAAGGTCTTCAGCCATAAGCCAAAGTGGGGCTTGATGCGGAGGAAGGCCTCGCACACGACGGTAAACGTCGAGATGTTGAGGATGAAGTTTGGGGCCAGATCGTGGAAATCCAGGCCGTAGTAGAACATGAGCCCCAGGATGAATGGGTGGAGAGGGAATCCCAGTCCGCGGAGGAAATGGGTAAGGAACACTACCCTCTCATGGGGCCTGGGGTGGGGATGAGTTGCCCCTCATCTGGGAGCCGGTGCGCGATGTCGTCGGGCAGGTATCCGGCTCTCCTCAGCTTCTTGATGTGTCCCTCCGTGACAAAGGAGACCATCCACCTGCCTCCCGCTCCAAACATGGTTGGAGAAGGTCGAGGTGGGAAATGCGGACTTGGGCGCTGGAGCTCGAGTGTGCGAAAATGGATGAGCAAAGGAGGAAGAAGGCGTGGATGAAAAGGTGAATCCTTATCCCTTTATATGGGTGGACGAAACTATGCGTCCCCACTAGCCTGATAAAACTCGCTTATCCCCCAAGCACCGTAATCGATGGCACGGTTGGGTTACCCACGCCTGTATTGATGAGAATCCCGTGATAAGGGGACACGATCTCTGCTTTGACAAGACGTGTCAAAAACTGCCTCGCGTTATGTGCGGGGCTAGTTAAAGGAAACGGTTCAAATAATCACCGGGCCATGACATAATGTCGTGTTGCCAAAACAAGTCGGCAAATTAGATTTGTGGAAATATTCTTCTGTCTACGGTGGTATGTGGAACTTATTTTGTAGGGTCGGACACTATCCTTGTATTCAAATTCTTCTGTGATGTGTTCGGAGGAGGAACCCGCCTTGCAATGCCGAAGACAACACTGCTCGCCAGACTCATCGTCATTGAAGCCTGGTTCAGGGGCTAATGAGGGAGTCCTGGATTAGGGGGTATCCGGATAGTCGGATTATATCCTTTGGACGGACTATTGGACTATGAAGATACAAGATTGAAGACTTCGTCTCGTGTCCGGATGGGACTCTACTTGGCGTGGAAGGCAAGCTAGGTAGTACGGATATGGATATCTCCTCCTTTGTAACCGACCTAGTGTAACCCTAACCCTCTCCGGTGTCTATATAAAACGGAGGGTTTTTAGTCCGTAGGACACGATAACATACAATCATACCATAGGCTAGCTTCTAGGGTTTAGCCTCTCTGATCTCGTGGTAGATCTACTCTTGTACTACCCATATCATCAATATTAATCAAGCAGGACGTAGGGTTTTACCTCCATCAGGAGGGCCCGAACCTGGGTAAAACATCGTGTTCCCTGCCTCCTATTACCATCCGCCTTAGATGCACAGTTCGGGACCCCCTACCCGAGATCCGCCGGTTTTGACACCGACAGTGATGGTGCCCTTTTGTATCTTTGCTCTGGTAGGGCCGATTTTGTGAGGCAGATGCCCAGCTTCGACGAGTGGGGGTTGCGCCCGGCTAGCTTCACGGGGCCCCGCGAGAACCCAGCCGTCGTGGTTGCTCCCCCTGTCATCCACAATGGTCCTTCCTTAGGCGATAGAGCGGGGAGACGAGAATCGGCGGGAGCTGGGGCGACTGATGTCGAGGTGCCGATGCCGCGAGAAGCCCTGAAGGCGGTGCCTCCCAAGGCCCGCCCAGGAGCGGCGGCTGGCGCGGAGTTACAGCCCTTGGCTCTTGAGGTCGGGGCTCCTGAGGCCCCGGCCGTTCCTCGCGAGGCATTGCCTGATGGCGTCCCCTAGGACGGCTCCTTCGGCGCTGATCTTCTTGATGCTTCTTCCACGCCCCAGGTCGACCCCTGCGTCGGGCGCTTAGGCCGGTTCCGTGTAGATTTTGAGGCTCTCCGCAAGAGGAAGGAGGCCTTGGGTGGCGACGACCACCCTTGCCGCTTGTTGAAGCGCAGGAAGTACTTCGCCATGGACGAGTAAGTCCTCTTCTTTCTCTGCTCATTTACTTGACTATCCCTGTGGCTGATTGTGGACTTTCAGGCCCCGTCCTGCCAAATTCGCTGAGTCGGCCCAGGAGCCAGCCCCCAAAGCTTTGCCTTCTCCGCTGGCTCTGGGCGCGCCGAGCTCGAGCGGCACCCCCGCCGCCGGACCGGTCGGTGGAGTGGTCTGTTCAACGGGGCACCTTGAGCCTACGTGCCGGCTGTCCTTTCTTCATGAGTCCCCCTGGGGCACATCCGGCTTGCCCTGCGTTCCTCCTCTGATCAATGAGGGTGAATGGTTGAAGTCTGCCTTCAGCTCCTCCTCCGTGGGTGGACCGACGCCCGGCTGGATTCCCAGAGGGGTCCATTCGGTGATGGCTAGGGTGCCAGCCCCCAGCCCCGCGCCGAGAGGGGGCATGTCGCCTTGGGGCCCTCCGCATACTCCGGTGGAAGAGGGTGATGTGGAAGACGTGCTCAGGCACGCTTGGGAGCGTCGCGCCCTTCGCCAAGAGTTCCTCCAGGGGGCGGAGGATGCGGTGAGCCGGATCGGGGCAGAGCTTGCTGGCGAGGATGCGCGCCTCAAGGCCGAAGGTTTGCGCCTTGCTGAGGAGAGGCGCAAACTGAAGGTAGCCATCGCCCTCGCGCATCACCAACGTGATCTTCACAACGCGAAGGCTGAAGCGTCGCTGGTGGCTTCGCGGGAGGCCTGCTCCCAGGCCGTCGAGGAGGCTCGGGAAGCAGACCATCAGCGCAGAGATGCGGAGGAGCGCGCATGGGACCTCCAAGCCTGAAGCAACTCCCTGGAGCAGCAAGTGGAACTGCGCCAGGTGGCCCTTGAGTCGCTGAAGGGGGCCTCCATCGACCAGGCGGAGCTGCTGAAGAGCGAGGAGGCGCTGACGCTGGAGGCCGCTGAGCGCAATCTTGACCTTGAGCGGTTGGAGACGAGGGAGCGCCTGGTGGCCCAGGCGGAGGATGACGTTGCTGCGCGCAAAGTCCGGGCCCAGGAAGAGGTTGACCGCCGCGTGGCGGAAGTCCGCTCGGCCTTCGAGCACGAATACGAAGCAATCTTGGGGCTGATCAGGGCCGAGGCTGAGGGTAGGACTGTGGCCCTCAGGGCCAAATTGGCTGAAGTGACGTGGCGTGCGGACTCATCCGCAGCCGCCCTTGGCACAGCGCAGGCGGAGTTGGCCTCTTCCCGGGCTAAGCTGCTTCTTCTCCAACAGAGGGTTGATGACGTCGAGGCCGTCGCGCAGCGGAATGAGGACGAGGTCCGTCGGCGGCGGGTTCTGGAACACATGCATGCCCCCATGCTTCGAACGCTCAGGGAGAGGGCCAACACAGCTTTGGGCAACATTTGCGAGGCTGCCGCTAAGGAGCCGCATGAGGCCAGCTACGCCGGCAACCTCCAGTTTTTCATCGACGTGGTGATGCTTCTGGAGAACCGCTCCGAGAGGTCCCGTTGGCTTGTCGAAGAGAGGAGCCGAGCCTTGCTCGGGTGTGCCTTCTCCCGTGTCTTCAGCTATCTGCAGGACAGGGACCCCCACTTCGACTGCGACGCTGCCATTGCGCCCATGCCCATAGCCGTCCGGGGCGACCTGGCACAATGGGTGGAGGACAACGTGGATGCCCTCGTCAGGGCCTTTGCATCTGATGATGACGGCGTGATCGTGGCCGCCGATGAAGGCGGCATTGTGGACGAGCCTGGCGCTGTCGGAGGTGTTGGCGGTGGCGGCGACGATGTCAGCGACGCCAGCGATGCCTCTGGGGTGCCCCAGAAGACGCGGTGAGTGATATGTTCGACTAACCGTATGTCGCTGCTGTTTACCCTGCACGAAGAAGGTTCGGGCTCGGCCCTGAAGAATGTAAGAGCATTTTGGGAGGGTAGGCCCCTCATGTAAAGGTTTGCGATTAGTATCCTGGTAAAGATAACGTTGCGTGTGAGCTTAGCTGCTAGCCCGGTGATGGGTCGGCCGACTTGTTTTCCTTTCGACTCCGACGAGTTCCGAGCGGGCCTGCGGGGGCCCCCCGCGCCTCGGGTGTCTTTTGATTATCCTGTTTATCCTGCGATGAGAACCTCCGGAGAGGGTGCGGTGACAGCGGTCCCGTCTGTAGTCGTTCCTGGCCCGGCCCGGCTCGCGAGGGGCTCGTGAGGGGGGGCAGCCAATGCTAACTTTGGACGCAAAGCCGAAATCAGAACACGAGAGATTGCTCGAACGAGACTAAACACCCCTTCCCCAAACACACGCAAGTCTTGAGCTCAAATCCAACTTAAAACCAAACCGAAGAAACTTGTCAACAAGGAAGAAGCGAAAAGCAAAAGGCCGCGTCCGGCACCTAGTCTAGTCTTCGACGTCTTCTCACCAGCGTGGAGCTAAGTGCTGCCACTGGGCATGGGCGGGAGCCCCCGAGGCCCGAGGGCGGCTCTTCGGAGACTCCGGTGCGTGTACAGCCCCAATCATTATTACGTGAGAGTGTCACGGGCGGTGAGCTTCACAGGCACTAGGCCTTCTTCACAGGTACCAGCCTTGCTTCATATCGCCTGACGAGGGCCCCGCCTTGCGCCACACTCTACCGCCATTGACGGCGGCCGGAGACCAAGGACGACGCCAATGGGGTAGAGCGGTTGCCAGCAGTTCCCCCGACGACCACGGGTCCTCTACCGGGGGCAGGCCCTGGGGCACCTCCCCGGCAGAGGGCCTACCTCCTGAGAACGCCTTGCTCCGACCGCCGCGGGGGCGAACCCAGATCTCGGCCCCTCTCCTGCAGCCCCCTGCGCCCTCCTCCTGAGGGATAGGAGGCTGCAGCATTGGGGCAGCCATCTGCTGCGGCGACCTGTATCTCCTGCGACCCATGGTTAGCATAAGCTTGCTCCTGAGGAATGAGTGGTACCTGATAGTTGCTGCCGCCGATGCGGTTGTCGAGGCTCTCTTGGGGTTCCTGAAAGAGCTTAGCTTCTGGCGCCTCCTCGCCCCAGCCTGGCCCGAGGAATGAGCCATGATCTTCTTCCAGCGTGCACCCCTGATCCACCATGCGGGGCACATAACCTTCTGGGTCCACCGCCTCGTGGGCCTCACCGTAGCGCCCCGCATGCCACGCAGTCCGACCTGGAGCGTCGTCTTGGGGGTGATGGCGCGGCGGTCCGCCGAAGCCGGAGGCCATGGCGTGCACCCCTTCGCTAGCCGGAGGTGGGGCCGGCGCGACTTGTCGCCCGGTGCCGACGGAGGCGTTGGCGTTGAACAGGCCTTGGAGTTCGCTTGAAGTTGCGTGAGCACGTATAATACTGACATATGGCCCGCCCTGGACCTGGGGCGGTAGCTGGACGCAGAAGGGAGGTGCTCCTAAGGCGGCGGCGTCCAGGAGCTCGGCCACTCGCTCCAACAACACATCACGACCGCCCTCCAGCAGTCGGCACCGTAGCAGCTCTCGGGCCACCGTGAGCGCAACCCTGGAGTTCGCCTGTTCCCGTCGGGTGTGCGGCGCTGTGGCCACGGCGTGGTTTGAGGCCCTTGCTGCGGCCCGCACCTGCCGTGGTGTGAGGACAGGCGGCGTCTGGCCGCGTCGCCCGCGCCCCGCAGCACCCTGCGGAGCGCGGGCTGCCTAAGGCGCAAGGTTGAGGTCGCCCTGAGCCGGCGACACGGCGTGGGTGGGCCACGCCACCCAGTGGTTGGCGTTGGCAGCCGGGTCGCTCGACATCTGAACGGCGAGGCAACGGAACGCGACGCGGAGGAAGAAGGATTCCGGCGCACCCCTACCTGGTGCGCCAAATGTCGGATTTCGGGTTCCGGCAGACCCTTAAGGTTCGAACTCTGGGGTGCGCACGGAGATCTTTCCCCTACCGACACGCGCTTGTATGGCTCGCAAGAAATCTAGGCTAGAAAGAAGAACACACAAGGGACACGAGGTTTATACTGGTTCGGGCCACCGATGTGGTGTAATACCCTACTCCAGTGTGTGGTGTGGTGGATTGCCTCGGGGGCTGATGATGAACAATACAAGAGAAGAACGGCCTCGCGAGAGGTGTTCTTGAGCCGGTGCAGTGTGTTCTACTTGGTCCAGACCTTTCTCTCTTTCTTTCTCTTCTCACTTTCTTTCTCTCTGGACCTCTCTCTTCTCCTTTTGAAGGAAATATGCCCTAGAGGCAATAATAAAGTTATTATTTATTTCCTTATTTCATGATAAATGTTTATTATTCATGCTAGAATTGTATTAACTGGAAACATAATACATGTGTGAATACATAAGACAAACAGAGTGTCACTAGTATGCCTCTACTAGACTAGCTCGTTAATCAAAGATGGTTATGTTTCCTAACCATGAACAAAGAGTTGTTATTTGATTAACGAGGTCACATCATTAGTTGAATGATCTGATTGACATGACCCATTCCATTAGCTTAGCACCCGATCGTTTAGTATGTTGCTATTGCTTTTCTTCATGACTTATACATGTTCCTATAACTATGAGATTATGCAACTCCCGTTTGCCGGAGGAACACTTTGGGTGCTACCAAACGTCACAACGTAACTGGGTGATTATAAAGGAGCATTACAGGTGTCTCCAAAGGTAGATGTTGGGTTGGCGTATTTCGAGATTAGGATTTGTCACTCCGATTGTCGGAGAGGTATCTCTGGGCCCTCTCGGTAATACACATCACATAAGCCTTGCAAGCATTACAACTAATATGTTAGTTGTGAGATGATGTATTACGGAACGAGTAAAGAGACTTGCCGGTAACGAGATTGAACTAGGTATTGGATACCGACGATCGAATCTCGGGCAAGTAACATACCGATGACAAAGGGAACAACGTATGTTGTTATGCGGTCTGACCGATAAAGATCTTCGTAGAATATGTAGGAGCCAATATGGGCATCCAGGTCCCGCTATTGGTTATTGACCGGAGACGTGTCTCGGTCATGTCTACATTGTTCTCGAACCCGTAGGGTCCGCACGCTTAAGGTTACGATGACAGTTACATTATGAGTTTATGCATTTTGATGTACCGAAGGTTGTTCGGAGTCCCGGATGTGATCACGGACATGACGAGGAGTCTCGAAATGGTCGAGACGTAAAGATTGATATATTGGAAGCCTATGTTTGGACATCGGAAGTGTTCCGGGTGAAATCGGGATTTTACCGGGTTACCGGGAGGTTACCGGAACCCGGGAGCCATATGGGCCTTCATGGGCCTTAGTGGAAAGGAGAAAGGGGCAGCCCAAGGTGGCTGCGCCACTTCCCCCTCCCCTAGTCCTATTAGGACTAGGAGAAGGTGGCCGGCCCCCCTCTCTCTCTTTCCCCCCTTGGGGAATCCTAGTTGGAATAGGATTGGGGGGGGGGAGTCCTACTCCCGGAAGGAGTAGGACTCCTCCTGCGCCTCTCTCCCTGGCCGGCGCCCCCCTCCCCCCTTGGCTCCTTTATATACTGAGGTAGAGGCACCCTAGAACACACAAGTTGATCCACGTGATCTATTCCTTAGCCGTGTGCGGTGCCCCCTGCCACCATATCCTCGATAATACTGTAGCGGAGTTTAGGCGAAGCCCTGCTGCTGTAGAACATCAAGATCGTCACCACGCCGTTGTGCTGACAAAACTCTTCCCCGACGCTTTGCTGGATCGGAGCCCGGGGATCGTCATCGAGCTGTACGTGTGCTAAGAACTCGGAGGTGCCGGAGTAACGGTGCTTGGATCGGTCGGATCGGGAAGAAGACGTACGACTACTTCCTCTACGTTGTGTCAACGCTTCCGTTGCGATCTACAAGGGTACGTAGATCATACTCTCCCCTCGTTGCTATGCATCACCATGATCTTGCGTGTGCGTAGGAAATTTTTGAAATTACTAGAAACCCAACACCTTTTTCCTCTCTCCTCCCTTTCTTTCGGGGGGCTAGTCCTATTTATAGAGGCCCTAGTCCTCTTCCCAAAAAATGAGCGGGAAGGGCACCAACAATTGGCCATTTTGAAGGGGAACATCTAGTACAAGTTATCCTGACCAAAGGCGGTCTTCGGCTACCAAAAGCACTGGTGATGACGCCGTCTTGGGCTCCACGGTGACCTCCGTCCTGCCGCTCTGCTGGTCTTGGTCTCGTTGCACCGGAATGGTAACCTTTGCCCGATGCCTTGGCATGTGCTTGCTCCCTTTGCACCGAAGGGGAAACAAGGACACTGCGCAAGCCGGCGCCCGCCTGGCGCCTGCCTAATCTTGACCGTCATGGCTTGCGTCATGGGCTCCTCGTGAGGCACCCCTGCCTTGATCTCTCCGCCTCCTCGCGAGCCTGCCTGATGAGGCTGCTCCTGAGGTAGCCTCCTGTCATCCACCCCTCAAGGCTTGGCCCCTTGCAAGGGTCTTGAGCTTGAGCTGATGAAGCTGGGCCGCACTAGGCCCCCACTCGAGCCACGCCGCAGGCCGCAGGCAGGCAAGTCTGGGGACCCCCGTTCCCAAAACGCCGACAATGGCTTATGATTTTTTTTCATCAAAAGACTTCATATAGCAGAAGATGGTCACCGGAGGGCCACCAGGGGGCCACGAGGTAGGGGGGCACGCCCAGGGGGTAGGGCGCGCCCCCCACCCTCGTGGGCAGGGTGTGGACCACCTGGTGAAGTTCTTGCTCTCAGTATTTTTTATATATTTGGAAAACGTCATCCATGGAGTTTCAGGACTTTTGGAGCTGTGCAGAATAGGTCTCTAATATTTGCTCCTTTTCCAGTCCAGAATCCCAGCTGTCAGCATTCTCCTTCTTTATGTAAACCTTGTAAAATAAGAGGGAATAGGCGTAAGTATTGTGACATAATGTGTAATAACAGCCTGTAATGCAATAAATATTGATATAAAAGCATGATGCAAAATGGACGTATCGGTCACGAAGAGCCATACGAGCGGAGGTCGGAAGAGGCGGCGGGGGCACCGTAGAGGCCGGACAAGCATACTCATCAGCGGAGTAGCGGAGACTCGGCTGATGAACACCCATGCGTGCACGAGTAGTAGGACCGGCGGGTGGTGGTGCAGTAGCCGGAGAAGGTGGCCGGCCCCCCTCTCTCTCTTTCCCCCTTTGGGGAATCCTAGTTGGAATAGGATTGGGGGGGAGTCCTACTCCCGGAAGGAGTAGGACTCCTCCTGCGCGTCTCTCCCTGGCCGGCGCCCCCCTCCCCCCTTGGCTCCTTTATATACTGAGGTAGAGGCACCCTAGAACACACAAGTTGATCCACGTGATCTATTCCTTAGCCGTGTGCGGTGCCCCCTGCCACCATATTCCTCGATAATACTGTAGCGGAGTTTAGGCGAAGCCCTGCTGCTGTAGTTCATCAAGATCGTCACCACGCCGTCGTGCTGACGGAACTCTTCCCCGACACTTTGCTGGATCGGAGTCCGGGGATCGTCGTCGAGCTGAACGTGTGCTCGAACTCGGAGGTGCCGTAGTTTCGGTGCTTGATCGGTTGGATCGTGAAGACATACGACTACTTCCTCTACGTCATGTCATCGCTTCCGCAGTCGGTCTCCGTTGGGTACGTAGACAACACTCTCCCCCTCGTTGCTATGCATCACATGATCTTGCGTGTGCGTAGGAAAAATTTTGAAATTACTACGAAACCCAACAGTGGCATCCGAGCCTAGGTTATTTATGTTGATGTTATATGCACGAGTAGAACACAAGTGAGTTGTGGACGATACAAGTCATACTGCCTACCAGCATGTCATACTTTTGTTCGGCGGTATTGTTGGACGAGACGACCCGGACCAACCTTACGCGTACGCTTACGCGAGACCGGTTCCCTCGACGTGCTTTGCACAGAGATGGCTTGCGGGCGACTGTCTCTCCAACTTTAGTTGAACCAAGTATGGCTACGCCCGGTCCTTGCGAAGGTTAGAACGGAGTCTATTTGACAAACTATCGTTGTGGTTTTGATGCGTAGGTGAGATTGGTTCTTACTTAAGCCCGTAGCAGCCACGTAAAACATGCAACAACAAAGTAGAGGACGTCTAACTTGTTTTTGCAGGGCATGTTGTGATGTGATATGGTCAAGGCATGATGCTGAATTTTATTGTATGAGATAATCATGTTTTGTAACTGAGTTATCGGCAACTGGCAGGAGCCATATGGTTGTCGCTTTATTGTATGCAATGCAATCGCGATGTAATGCTTTACCTTATTACTAAACGGTAGTGATAGTCGTGGAAGCATAAGATTGGCGAGACGACAACGATGCTACGATGGAGATCAAGGTGTCGCGCCGGTGACGATGGTGATCATGACAGTGCTTCGGAGATGGAGATCACAGGCACAAGATGATGATGGCCATATCATATCACTTATATTGATTGCATGTGATGTTTATCTTTTATGCATCTTATCTTGCTTTGATTGACGGTAGCATTATAAGATGATCTCTCACTAAATTATCAAGAAGTGTTCTCCCTGAGTATGCACCGTTGCGAAAGTTCTTCGTGCTGAGACACCACGTGATGATCGGGTGTGATAGGCTCTACGTTCAAATACAACGGGTGCAAAACAGTTGCGCACGCAGAATACTCAGGTTATACTTGACGAGCCAAGCATATACAGATATGGCCTCGGAACACGGAGACCAAAAGGTCGAGCGTGAATCATATAGTAGATATGATCAACATAGTGATGTTCACCAATGAAACTACTCCATCTCACGTGATGATCGGACATGGTTTAGTTGATTTGGATCACGTGATCACTTAGAGGATTAGAGGGATGTCTATCTAAGTGGGAGTTCTTAAGTAATATGATTAATTGAACTTAAATTTATCATGAACTTAGTCCTGGTAGTATTTTGCAAATTATGTTGTAGATCAATAGCTCGCGTTGTTGCTTCCCTGTGTTTATTTTGATATGTTCCTAGAGAAAATTGTATTGAAAGATGTTAGTAGCAATGATGCGGATTGGATCCGTGATCTGAGGTTTATCCTCATTGCTGCACAGAAGAATTATGTCCTTGATGCACCGCTAGGTGACAGACCTATTGCAGGAGCAGATGCAGACGTTATGAACGTTTGGCTGGCTCAATATGATGACTACTTAATAGTAAGTGCACCATGCTTAACGGCTTAGAATCGGGACTTCAAAGACGTTTTGAACGTCATGGACCATATGAGATGTTCCAGGAATTGAAGTTAATATTTCAAGCAAATACCCGAGTTGAGAGATATGAAGTCTCCAACAAGTTCTATAGCTAAAAGATGGAGGAGAATCGCTCAACTAGTGAGCATGTGCCCAGATTGTCTGAGTACTACAATCGCTTGAATCAAGTGGGAGTTAATCTTCCAGATAAGATAGTGATTGACAGAATTCTCTAGTCACCATCACCAAGTTAGTAGAACTTCGTGATGAACTATGATATGCAAGGGATAACGGAAACAACTCCCAAGCTCTTCGTGATGCTGAAATCAACGAAGGTAGAAATCATGGAGAAACATCAAGTGTTGATGGTTGACAAGACCACTAGTTTCAAGAAAAGGGCAAAGGGAAGAAAGGGGAACTTCAAGAAGAACGGCAAGCAAGTTGCTGCTCAAGTGAAGAAGCCCAAGTCTGGTCCTAAGCCTGAGACTAAGTACTTCTACTGCAAAGGGACTGGTCACTGGAAGCGGGACCACCCCAAGTGATTGGCGGATAAGAAGGATGGCAAAGTGAACATAAGTATATTTGATATACATGTTATTGATGTGTACTTTACTAGTGTTTATAGCAAACCCTGAGTATTTGATACTAGTTCAGTTGCTAAGATTAGTAACTCGAAACGGGAGTTGCAGAATAAACAGAGACTAGTTAAGGGTGAAGTGACGATGTGTGTTGGAAGTGGTTCCAAGATTGATATGATCATCAGCGCACACTCCCTATACTTTCGGGATTAGTGTTGAACCTGAATAAGTGTTATTTGGTGTTTGCGTTGAGCATGAATATGATTTGATCATGTTTATTGTAATACGGTTATTCATTTAAGTAAGAGAATAAATTGTTGTTCTGTTTACATGAATAAAACCTTATATGGTTACACACCCAATGAAAATAGTTCGTTAGATCTCGATCGTAGTGATACACATAATCATAATATTGAAACCAAAAGATGCAAAGTTAATAATGATAGTGCAACTTATTTGTAGCACTGCCGTTTAGGTCATATTGGTGTAAAGCGCATGAAGAAACTCCATGCTGATGGGATTTTGGAATCACTTGATTATGAATCACTTGATGCTTGCGAACCATGCCTTTTGGGCAAGATGACTAAAACAAAGTTCTCCGGAACAATGAAGCAAGCAACAGATTTGTTGGAGATCATACATACTGATGTATGTGGTCCGATGAATATTAAGGCTTGCAGCAGGTATCATTATTTTCTGACCTTCACAGATGATTTGAGAAGATATGGGGATATCTACTTGATGAAACATAAGTCTGAAACATTTGAAGAGTTCAAAGAATTTCAAAGTGAAGTGGAAAATCATCGTGACAAGAAAATAAAGTTTCTACGATCTGATCGCGGAGACAAATATTTGAGTTACGATTTTGGTCTTCAATTAAAACAATGTGGAATAGTTTCACAAACTCATGCCACATGGAACACCACAACATAATGGTGTGTCCAAACGTCATAACCGTACTTTATTGGATATAGTGCAATCTATGATGTATCTTACCGATCTACCACTATAGTTTTGGGGTTATGCATTAGAGACAGCTGCATTCACATTAAATAGGGCACCATCTAAATCCGTTGAGACGACGCCTTATGAACTGTGGTTTGGCAAGAAACCAAAGTTGTCGTTTTCTAAAAAGTTTGAGGTTGCAATGCTTATGTGAAAAAGTTACAACCTGATAAGCTCAAAACCCAAATCGGAGAAGTGCGTCTTCATAGGATACCCAAAGGAAACAGTTAGGTACACCTTCTATCACAGATCCAAAGGCAAGACATTCATTGCTGAGAATGGATACTTTCTAGAGAAGGAGATTCTCTCGAAAGAAGTGAGTGGGAGGAAAGTAGAAAACTTGATAAGGTAATTGTACCTTCTCCTTTATTGGAAAGTAGTTCATCACAGAAATTTGTTCTTGTGACTACTACACCAATTAGTGAGGAAGCTAATGATGATGATCATGTAACTTCAGATCAAGTTACTATCGAATCTCGTAGGTAAACCAGAGTGAGATCCACACCAGAGTGGTACGGTAATCCAGTTCTGGAAGTCATGCTACTAGATCATGATGAACCTACGAACTATGAAGAAGCGATGGTGAGCCCAGATTCCGCAAAGTGGCTTGAAGCCATGAAATCTGAGATGGGATCCATGTATGAGAACAAAGTATGGACTTTGGTTGACTTGCCCAATGATCGGCGAGCAATTGAGAATAAATGGATCTTCAAGAGGAAGACGGACGCTGATAGTAGTGTTACTATCTACAAAGCTAGAATTGTCGCAAAAGGTTTTCGACAAGTTCAAGGTGTTGAATACGATGAGAGTTTCTCACTCGTATCTATGCTTAAGTCTGTCTGAATCATGTTAGCAATTGCCGCATTTTATGAAATCTAGCAAATGGATAAACAAAACTGCATTCCTTAATATATTTATTAAAGAAGAGTTGTATATGATACAACCAGAAGGTTTTGTCAATCCTAAAGGTGCTAACAAAATATGCAAGCTCCAGCGATCCATCTATGGACTGGTGCAAGCATCTCGGAGTTGGAATATACGCTTTGATAAGTTGATCAAAGCATATAGTTTTATACAGACTTGCGATGAAGCCTGTATTTACAAGAAAGTGAGTGGGAGCACTACAACATTTCTGATAAGTATATGTGAATGACATATTGTTGATCGGAAATAATGTAGAATTATTCTGTAAAGCATAAAGGAGTGTTTGAAAGGAGTTTTTCAAAGAAAGACTTCGGTGAAGCTGCTTACATATTGAGTATCAAGATCTATAGAGATAGATCAAGACGCTTGATAAGTTTTTTCAATGAGTACATACCTTGACAAGATTTTGAAGTAGTTCAAAATGGAGCAGTCAAAGAAAGAGTTCTTGCCTGTATTACAAGGTGTGAAGTTGAGTAAGACTCAAAGCCCGACCACGGCAGAAGATAGAAAGAGAATGAAGTCATTCCCTATGCCTTGGCCATAGGTTCTATAAAGTATGTCATGCTGTATACCAGATCTATTGTATACCCTACACTGATTCGGCAAGGGAGTACAATAGTGATCTAGGAGTAGATCACTGGACAGCGGTTAGAATTATCCTTAGTGAAATAAGGATATGTTTCTCGATTATGGACGTGACAAAAAGTTTCGTCGTAAAAGGTTACGTCGATGCAAGTTTTGACACTGGTCTGGATGACTCTAAGTCTCGATCTAGATACATATTGAAAGTGGGAGCAATTAGCTAGAGTAGCTCCGTGCAGAGCATTGTAGACATAGAAAATTGCAAAATACATAACGGATCTGAATGTGAAAGACCGTTGACTAAGATTCTCTCACAAGCAAAAACATGATCACACCTTAGTACTCTTTGGGTGTTAATCACATAGCGATGTGAACTAGATTACCGAATCTAGTAAACCCTTTGGGTGTTGGTCACATGACGATGTGAACTATGGGTGTTAATCACATGATGATGTGAACTATCGATGTTAATCACATGGTGATGTGATCTAGATTATTGACTCTAGTGCAAGTGGGAGACTGAAGGAAATATGCCCTAGAGGCAATAATAAAGTTATTATTTATTTCCTTATTTCATGATAAATGTTTATTATTCATGCTAGAATTGTATTAACTGGAAACATAATACATGTGTGAATACATAGACAAACAGAGTGTCACTAGTATGCCTCTACTAGACTAGCTCGTTAATCAAAGATGGTTATGTTTCCTAACCATGAACAAAGAGTTGTTATTTGATTAACGAGGTCACATCATTAGTTGAATGATCTGATTGACCATGACCCATTCCATTAGCTTAGCACCCGATCGTTTAGTATGTTGCTATTGCTTTCTTCATGACTTATACATGTTCCTATGACTATGAGATTATGCAACTCCCGTTTGCCGGAGGAACACTTTGGATGCTACCAAACGTCACAACGTAACTGGGTGATTATAAAGGAGCATTACAGGTGTCTCCAAAGGTAGATGTTGGGTTGGCGTATTTCGAGATTAGGATTTGTCACTCCGATTGTCGGAGAGGTATCTCTGGGCCCTCTCGGTAATACATCACATAAGCCTTGCAAGCATTACAACTAATATGTTAGTTGTGAGATGATGTATTACGGAACGAGTAAAGAGACTTGCCGGTAACGAGATTGAACTAGGTATTGGATACCGACGATCGAATCTCGGGCAAGTAACATACCGATGACAAAGGGAACAACGTATGTTGTTATGCGGTCTGACCGATAAAGATCTTCGTAGAATATGTAGGAGCCAATATGGCTCCAGGTCCCGCTATTGGTTATTGACCGGAGACGTGTCTCGGTCATGTCTACATTGTTCTCGAACCCGTAGGGTCCGCACGCTTACGGTTACGATGACAGTTATATTATGAGTTTATGCATTTTGATGTACCGAAGGTTGTTCGGAGTCCCGGATGTGATCACGGACATGACGAGGAGTCTCGAAATGCTCGAGACGTAAAGATTGATATATTGGAAGCCTATGTTTGGACATATCGGAAGTGTTCCGGGTGAAATCGGGATTTTACCGGAGTACCGGGAGGTTACCGGAACCCCCCGGGAGCCATATGGGCCTATGGGCCTTAGTGGAAAGGAGAAAGGGGCAGCCCAAGGTGGCTGCGCGCCTCCCCCTCCCCTAGTCCTATTAGGACTAGGAGAGGTGGCCGGCCCCCTCTCTCTCTTTCCCTGGGAATCCTAGTTGCAATAGGATTGGGGGGAGTCCTACTCCCGGAGGAGTAGGACTCCTCCTGCGCCCTCCTCCTGGCCGGGCCCCTCCCCCTTGGCTCCTTTATATAAGAGGAGAGGCACCAGAACACACAAGTTGATCCACGTGATCTATTCCTTAGCCGTGTGCGGTGCCCCCTTCCACCATAGTCCTCGATAATATTGTAGCGGAGTTTAGGCGAAGCCCTGCTGCTGTAGTACATCAAGATCGTCACCACGCCGTCGTGCTGACGGAACTCTTCCCCGACACTTTGCTGGATCGGAGTCCGGGGATCGTCATCGAGCTGAACGTGTGCTCGAACTCGGAGGTGCCGTAGTTTCGGTGCTTGATCGGTTGGATCGTGAAGACGTACGACTACTTCCTCTACGTCGTGTCATCGCTTCCGCAGTCGGTCTGCGTTGGGTACGTAGACAACACTCTCCCCCTCGTTGCTATGCATCACATGATCTTGCGTGTGCGTAGGAAATTTTTTGAAATTACTACGAAACCCAACACCTTTTTCCTCTCTCCTCCCTTTCTTTCGGGGGGCTAGTCCTATTTATAGAGGCCCTAGTCCTCTTCCCAAAAAATGAGCGGGAAGGGCACCAACAATTGGCCATTTTGAAGGGGAACATCTAGTACAAGTTATCCTGACCAAAGGCGGTCTTCGGCTACCAAAAGCACTGGTGATGACGCCGTCTTGGGCTCCACGGTGACCTCCGTCCTGCCGCTCTGCTGGTCTTGGTCTCGTTGCACCGGAATGGTAACCTTTGCCCGATGCCTTGGCATGTGCTTGCTCCCTTTGCACCGAAGGGGAAACAAGGACACTGCGCAAGCCGGCGCCCGCCTGGCGCCTGCCTAATCTTGACCGTCATGGCTTGCGTCATGGGCTCCTCGTGAGGCACCCCTGCCTTGATCTCTCCGCCTCCTCGCGAGCCTGCCTGATGAGGCTGCTCCTGAGGTAGCCTCCTGTCATCCACCCCTCAAGGCTTGGCCCCTTGCAAGGGTCTTGAGCTTGAGCTGATGAAGCTGGGCCGCACTAGGCCCCCACTCGAGCCACGCCGCAGGCCACAGGCAGGCAAGTCTGGGGACCCCCGTTCCCAAAACGCCGACAATGGCTTATGATTTTTTTTCATCAAAAGACTTCATATAGCAGAAGATGGTCACCGGAGGGCCACCAGGGGGCCACGAGGTAGGGGGGCACGCCCAGGGGGTAGGGCGCGCCCCCCACCCTCGTGGGCAGGGTGTGGACCACCTGGTGAAGTTCTTGCTCTCAGTATTTTTTATATATTTGGAAAACGTCATCCATGGAGTTTCAGGACTTTTGGAGCTGTGCAGAATAGGTCTCTAATATTTGCTCCTTTTCCAACCCAGAATCCCAGCTGTCGGCATTCTCCTTCTTTATGTAAACCTTGTAAAATAAGAGGGAATAGGCATAAGTATTGTGACATAATGTGTAATAACAGCCCGTAATGCAATAAATATTGATATAAAAGCATGATGCAAAATGGACGTATCGGTCACGAAGAGCCATACGAGCGGAGGTCGGAAGAGGCGGCGGGGGCACCGTAGAGGCCGGACAAGCATACTCATCAGCGGAGTAGCGGAGACTCGGCTGATGAACACCCATGCGTGCACGAGTAGTAGGACCGGCGGGTGGTGGTGCAGTAGCCGGAGAAGCAGCAGGTGCCGGGGGTGCGCCGGGCACTGGCAGGCGGGGCGACCGCCCCGACGAGGCTGGTGAAGAGGCCGGCGAGTCCGGCGAACGGGCGGGCGAGCCTGGCGAGGCGGGCAGGGAGCCCGACATGGCCGGTGATGCCGGCGAAGAAGCCGGTGTAGCCAGCGAAGAACCCGGCGTGGCCGGCGAGGCCGGCGAAGGCTCGGGCGAAAGCAGCAGAGGAGCCGGCGAGGCCAACGGTGCAGGAACCAAAGGGAAAGGTCCCAGTGCATCAGGTCGGCGAGTAGAGCCAGACAAGGCGTTATCCTCTCCAGTGGGTGACATCTCCAATTGTTCCTGTGCAAAAGGAAAAGAGCACTCATCGAAATAAACATGCCTAGAGGTGATGACAGGGTGAGACACCGGATCATAACATCGGTATCCTTTAGTGTTAGCCAGGTAACCGAGAAAGACACAAGGAAAGGAACGAGGGGCAAGTTTATGAGGGGCGGTGGCTGCGACACTAGGATAACAGAGGCATCCGAAAATGTGAAGACCGTCGTAGGATGGAGGAGACCCAAAAAGAAGATGATGCGCGGTGTAGTTCTAACGGACACAACGCGAACGAAGGTTAACGAGGAGGGTGGCGGTGGCAAGGGCATCCGGCCAAAACCGGGGTGGCATGTAGGCGTGAAACAGAAGGTGCGGATGCAGTCATTAAGAGTGCGAAGAACGCGTTCTGCTCGACCGTTTTGCTGGGAGATGTATGGACAGGTTAACCGAAAGATGGTTCCGTGGTTGGAGAGAAGTGTACGAATGGTGATGTTATCAAATTCCTTCCCGTTGTCAGTTTGGAGAGCATGGATGGGACGACCAAACTGTGTAGACACATAGGAGTAAAAGGCGAGGAAAGTGGCGGGAACGTCAGATTTCCGACGAAGCGGAAAGGTCCACACAAAATGAGAGTAGTCATTGAGAATAACAAGATAGTATAGAAAACCAGAATTACTTGAGATAGGTGACGTCCACACATAGAATTAATTCAAAAGGATAAGAAGCAACTATCGAAGAAGAACTAAACGGGAGTCTAACATGTGTGCCCATGCGGCATGCTTGACAAGAATGAGCATCCGCTTTATTGCATGAAAAAGAAAAATCCTTGACTATTTGACGAAGTGCAGTGGAGCTAGGATGACCGAGACAGGCGTGCCAAAGATCGATGCCGGCGGAAAGAGCGAGAGGTCCAGTGTGTGATGACGATGAAGGTTGGATGGGGTACATGTCGCTGGGACTGTCACATCGGTGAAGAACCATCCGGGTGCGGGCGTCCTTAACAGAGAAACCAACTTCGTCAAATTCGACAGTTATAAAATTATCACGGGAAAGATTAGGAACAGAGACTAAGTTCTGAATAAGTTGAGGAGACACGAGCATATTATTAAGAGACAATGGCCTAGACGTAGAAGGAAAAGGATTAGAGCCAACGTGAGTAATGGGAAGACCAGCGCCGTTACCGATGATGATACGAGAAGATGTGTGAACAGGAGACGCGGAGGAGAGGTTACCCAGGTAGGCTGCCATATGAGATGATGCACCGGTGTCCATGAACCGGTCGCCACTACCGGTGTAAGAACTGGGCCGAGGCGTGTACTGCAGCGCCGAGAGCAGAGCCGGGTCGTAGGAGACCGACGGCGTGGGGTAGCCGGTAAACCCCATCACCCCCACCCCCCCCCCACTGGGGTTTGGCGCGCCATAGCCAAACAGTGCAGGGTAGGGGGAGGCGGTGGTGTCGGAGCCCCGAGCTGGGGGCCGCGTAGAAGGCCTGGTGTGCCGCTGATCGAGGCCCGAGAAGTCCTGGAAGTGGAGCGCGGGGAACCGGCATTGTACAGGAGTGTACAACCCCGGTCCAGGGATTGTGGCCGGTGCCCCATGGTGGCGAGGGAAGTTGATGTTGCTGGCCACCACCACGCTGCTGTCCACCGCCGTTGTTGGAGCGGTTGCCATGGCCACGGCGACCACCACGGCCGCGCCGGTCATCCTGGTTCTGCTGCTGCTGTTGGGGCGGAGGCACCGGCGCCGGAGGCCGAGGCGGAAGGGCGCCGTAGCCACCCGCACCAGCGGCTGCTGGAGGCACCGGTGGGCGAGGCTGCGGAGGCAGCGGGGCGCCGTGGCCCCCAGCGGGAAGTGCTGATGTAGACCCGCCGTGGGAATAGTCGGCGGCGAAGGTGGTATGAACCGCACGAGCCCGCAGGTTCTTCAGGTGACGCTCCTCAAGACGTAGATAGGGCACCGCCCGTTCATAAGTAGGGTTAGCGATAAGGGTAAGATTGGACGCGGCATTACCGAGATCTTCGTTTGAGGCCGGCGGTGAGGGTGGAGAGGAGGAGCTCGTCCCCAACCTGGAAGCCGACGTCGTTGAGCTCGTCGGAGAGAGTCTTGAGGCGCATGCAGTAGGCGTCGATGGAGGAGTCGTTTTGGTGGCAACCAAAAAACTCCTGCTGCAAGAAGACGATCCGTTGGAGCTTGTTGTCGGTGAAGAGGCCGATGATCTTCGTCCACACCATGTAGGCATCATCACCGTCGCGAACAATGGTCTGAAAGATATTCTTGGACACGGTGAGGAAGAGCCACCGGATGATGGTGGCGTCAACCGCCATCCAATCCTCATCGTGACGCATGGCGAGGAAGTCGGTGGTGCCGTCGATGTGGTCACGGAGGTTGTACTCACGGAAGAGGAGGTTAAAATAGGTTTTCCATGCATAGAAGTTGGCCTCCGTGTGGGATAGCTTGATCGGAACGCGATCGAAGATTGGGACATCGCGGATGTAGGCCGGGTCAGGGAGAGAACCGACCTCGGAGGAGGAGGCGAAGGGGTTGCTAAGGTCAGAGCGGCTGGAGTGCGACATGGCGGCGATGGAGGGAGGGCTTCGGGAGGTTAGGGTTTTGAAGAAGTAGCGGTGCAGCTAGGGTTAGGCGGCGTGCGACAGGATGGAGGCAACGCGCGGCTGGGGAGGGTAGCGAGGCGTGGCAGAAAGGCTAGCGACGCACAACTAGGAAGTGGGAGCGAGGCAGCGGTGGGAAGGATCGCAAGGTGGCGTGGCGATCTAGGTGGAGGCGTGCAAAGGCAGGACGCGGCGGCGGGAGGAGGGATCGCGCGGGAGCAGCTAGGGTTGCGACACGTGGAAGGTCCTAGTTAGGCTCATATCATGTAGAGGATTAGAGAATTGGTGCAACTCACGATATATTGATCGGGTGCATATGCACGTATATATATAGGTATAAGGGTAACCACGTCCTCAATTATACAAAGGAGGAAGACGGCTTGTGGTACAAAAAAATATACATGCAATATACTCCCTTCGTTCCTAAATATTTGTCTTTTTAGACATTTCAAATGACTATTACATGCGAATGCATGTAGACATATTTTAGAGTGTAGATTCACTCATTTTGCTCTGTATGTAGTCATTTGTTGAAATGCCTAAAAAGACAAGTATTTGGGATATTTAGGAACGGAGGGAGTACATATCTCAACAATAACCACTGCTCCATCCATCTACCGGATATATATGCCGTGGCTTGGCCGTTTTC
This sequence comes from Triticum urartu, assembly GCF_003073215.2. Taxonomy (NCBI): domain Eukaryota; kingdom Viridiplantae; phylum Streptophyta; class Magnoliopsida; order Poales; family Poaceae; genus Triticum; species Triticum urartu. The sequence goes on along the minus strand of NC_053022.1, from coordinate 367,170,877 downwards.
GTAGGTATTGTACACGTCTCCGGCCGTGGCGAACGTACGTAGGTGCCACTGCCACCACATCATCCCTAGTTCCTGCCGTGTACCCCACGTGTCCTTGTCCACTGCCACATGCCGGCAGCTCCGACGTCCGAAAGACATGCCACCGCTTAAGCCCACTCTTCATATAGTCGCGCAGCGCACCCCCTACAGCTCCGTGCTCTGGCATACAGTGTGGCCATAGTGGTGAACTGACAAGAGCTACTGCGAGCAAGGCACGCCGGAGATCCAGATGGGCTGCAACGACAAGTGCGGGTGCGCCGTGCCGTGCCCCGGCGGCACGAGCTGCAGGTGCACCTCGGCGAGGAGCGACGCGGCGGCGGGGGAGCACACGACGTGCGGGTGCGGCGAGCACTGTGGGTGCAACCCGTGCGCGTGCGGGCGCGAGGGGACGCCGTCCGGGCGGGCGAACAGGAGGGCCAACTGCTCCTGCGGCGCGGCCTGCAACTGCGCTTCGTGCGGCTCGACGACCGCCTGATCGATGGCCGACGCGTCGACGCGCCACTAGTCGTGAACTGATGCACTAGTAGTAGAGCTAGCTACTGAGTTAGCCATAAAAAAGTGCCGCTGAGCCGTGACGAGTCATATGTGGGCGCGTCGTGTGTATTACCTACCCACTCGCATCAGTGTGTAAGAACGAATAAATAGTTTCTGTGAGTTATTTTCTTCGTTCCTAAACGTACTTGAAGTCTTTTGGCTTGTTACAAGTTTTACTTGTTGCAAAATATTTGTACTTCTTCGATTTTCTTAAGAAAAATGACCAAGTCTAAACAAAAATCTATTGAGATCTACAATATAAAATATATATAATATGAAAATATATTCTCATAGTAAATTTGAGGTTATAGATGTCTATATATTTTTATATAGACTTAATAGAAAATGCAAGAATAAAAGATTTCGTTGCTTAACCATTGTGGTTAGACTACAGCGAATGAGGGACCCGATCTAAGCCACATCGGAGTGCGCTTGTTGTGATACCCAAACTGAGCAGGACCATAAGCCACACAAGACCATAAACCACATCATTGTTGTGATAACCAAGCTGAGGAAGACCATGAGCCACCTCTCTTTGTCGGCGACCCATGAATTCGTCTTTCCTCTGTTGCTCCGGCGAGGAGAGGAACCCGGTTGCCTGGTTTAGGTTATGAGTTTTTCGTTGTTTCTAGTTTCATAGATGGGGCACTCAGGTGGATGGAGACGCTTTTTATTCCAGTTTGTGTTTTGAGCTCTGATCTTTCTCGAGTTCGTTCATGGACGTACTTGACGGAGCCCTAGAGTAGATTCGTGTAGTCTTTTGGGGGCGATGAGATTTGGTCTTCTTGAGCCCCAGAGTAGATTTGGTCTTCTTGATAGTCTTCTTGACGGAGCCCTAGAGTAACAAGATTTGATGTCAGATACTTTAGATTTGTTTAAGGGTGCAACAACGGCGGCTTTAGGATAAGATTTGTTTAAGGGTGCAACAACGGCGGCTTCAGGATACTGGTCCTTAGGGATCCGTACATGAAGACCTCTCAGCTGTCATCAACAACATCAATCAAACCGGCTCTGATAGTGGCGAGAGTGGCACGTCGGCGGTTCGTTCTGGCGACGATAGTGGTTGTTCAGTGGTTTCAGGAAGTGGCATTGACGGCTTGTTCTGAGAACGGCAGTGGTCATTTTTTTTAGAATCTCAATATAGTTTTATTATGTTTAAAATGCTCTATACTTTCGAGGAACTTTAATAATAGATTGGATCATTTTTGAAAAAAAGAAAGATCATGAGCTACACCGTTGCACGAGCGACACATGGTCGAGATGGTAAAGTTCCCATCCAGCTGAAGAAGACGTTTTATATCACTGATGATCCCACTATTTTGCGAGCTATCAGCTTCTATTTCTAAGACTTAATCAAATTCAATGAAGTTTGACTTAGGATAATTCTAAAACTTTAATTATTTCAAAACAGAAGAAGGTATAAGATTTGTTTTGAAAGAGTGAGTAATTGGTTGCACGCTTTAGGCCAACAACTAAAAAGGGATTGAATTTAGTTCAAAAACTCATTAATTTGATCAAATACGGTCAAAATCGATCCGGAAGGTAAAAAGCCGATGACGTGGCTGCCATGTTAGCGTACCCTTTGCTTGCTCGCTTACTAACTTATTTATGGGGACCTTTTTATAAAGTGGCCGGTTTTCTATGGAGGAAAAATAAAATAAAATGCAATGTTATGAATGGGACTTGCCAAAGCCGATCCGGAAGGTAAAAAACCGAAGACGTGGCTACCATATCAGCATACCCTTGCTTGCTCGCAAACCAACTTTTTTACAGGGACCTTTCTACAAAGTGACTGGTTTTTTTCATAGCCCAGCTAATGGCGTGTGAAGGAAATAAAATAAAATAAAATTAAAATGCTATGAATGGGAGTTGAACCCACGCCGTGAGAGAGGATAATGGCCTTGATAACCGGTAGGGGACACCTGATTTTGTATAAGAGAAGCTGATTTAATATATTTTAATGATTTCGTGCCATCAAGCAATCGCAGATACGTGATCAGGTGATGATACCAAGGGTATATATTGCATTGTTATATTTTCTCTGAAGGTGACCTTATATATTGTTATCTTTTTCTTTTTGCGAGGGAGCTTGTATATTGTTCTGAAGATGTATATATATTATGGTTGGGATCTTAACGTTACCAACATAAGTAATGTAAGCCTTTGAAGACACAAAATACTTTGAATTCTATAGCAAAATGGCAGCTCATTGCAATGGGAGAAAAGAAAACTATTACCGAAAGTTCCTACCAAGGATCCTATCCTATTGGGTATCTGTTCCCCGCCTTTTTCCGCTAGGATCAGAAATCTTATATTTTTCATATCCATATACTATTGAATCCTTGGGGTTCTAGAATCGGCCTTACAATTTCCAATGGCCATGCCCACATTTGATGCATCATCAAGATACACTATCACTCTCAATTCCGTGAAATCAGGAACATCTTTTTAAACTCGTGCACATATTTGAAATCATGAATATTTTTTAGATTCATGAACACTTTTACAAATTTTTGAACAATTTCTAAAATCAAGAACACATTTTGAATTCATAAAAAAATTATACTATTTGCAAACATTTTTAAAAAATTGTGGACATTTTTTAAAACAATTTCCGTGAATAGCGAACATTTCTAGAATCAATGATTTTTTTAAATAGGTAGAATCATTTTTGAAATTCACAAACATTTTTCTGATTTAACGAACACTTTTCTTATTTAACGAACATTTCTTGAAATGCAAGATCATTTTCTGAACCAGTGAACATTTTATTAATGAATAAACTATTTCGTAAGTCATGAATAGTTTTTTAATTTTTAGGATATTTTCCACTCATGAATATTTTTTGAATTTACAAAATTTTGTTCAATTTCATTAACAGTTTTTAATACACGAACTTTATAAAAATCATGAACATTTTTTATTTCCTGAACATTTATTTTTGAAATTGCAATCTTTTTTGAATAAGCAAACATTTTTTACAAAATCGCAAACATTTTTGGAATTGACAAACATTTTATTTCAAAATTATTTTTTATTTTCGGAACAATTTTGAGGTCCCAAATTATTTTAAATAAATAAATAATAATAAAATAAATTTAAAAAGACCGTCCGGACATGGGCTGCCCCAAACAGGCGCGTTGCGTCTTCTCCCAGCGCCAGAGCGCGGTATAGGAGGTACATACTGCATGGGCCGGCCCAGGCGTGGATTGCCTTGTGTAAAACATGTTTTTATCACTTATAGATGGCATTGGTTTATTGAGAAGTGCTCTCGCTTGCTCTTGACTTATCACTTGAAGACATACAGATAGGTTCAAACTGTCAAGGTGTGATCAAAGATATCCACGGAAATATGGGTGGGCTACACTCTAGCATTATTAAGGAGATCAATCTTACATCTCAGCAGTTCTCTCGCTGTTCCTTCATCTTCGAAGGAAGAGAAACTAATCTTGAGGCACATAGCCTCGCTAAACATACTCTAGGCTTTTCTTTAGGACGTCATGTGTGGCTCCTTAATCTGTCGGATCTACATTGTATTCCTATGAACTTTTATAATCAATAAAGTCAAGTGTGTTTAGACTCATTTTTTTTATATAGATGGCATTGGTGGGTAATATTTTATATTTTTGTGGCAATTTTCATGACGTACCGCCAGAAGCAATAGCCTTTTTATTATAAGGTATATAGATATAGATATAGATATAGATATAGATATAGATAATGGTCAGCATGCAATGCTCCCTTTCCATATGTTTTTCGAACATATGTTTAAAAGAATTAGCTGAATCTTTTTTCTTGAGGCCCTAATGAACTGAATCTTCATCTTGTAATATATAATATCCGCTTCATCATTTTATATAAATGTCTTAATGTCCTACTGGTTAGCGAGCCCTTTGCTACACCCAAGGGCATGGGTTCAAATCACGTAGAGTTCATGTTAAAAAATTTACCCTGTACACCGGCGTGGCAGTCACGTGGTCGGTTTTTTACCTCCTAGATTGGTATTGGCCTTATTAGATAAAATTTGTAAGTTTATGGACTAAATTCGTTCACTTCCCGAGTTCTTGGTCTAAAGCGTACTTTTAGTTTAAGTTAATACCTCCTAGATCGGTATTGACCTTATTAGATAAAATTTGTAAGTTTATGGACTAAATTCGTTCACTTCCCGAGTTCTTGGTCTAAAGCGTGCTTTTAGTTTAAGTTAATGTATGACTAATGACGCATTTCACTCTTTTTGAAACAGGAGAAGTACATAAGTTTGTTGTTCATCCATACCCATTGGGTAAATATCATGTACCAATGGGTACCCATCAGGCTGCTCAACACAATGTCGATGGGTGGTGGCGTAATTGCTAGTCCATTGTATGGTGGAGACTCCAACCACCGAGAGGTTTCTATGGTTGAGAAATTGGTTGTTGGGAGGAGGATGGGATGAGAAACGAAGCCAATTACATACAAAGACTTGATAGCTTAGTATTTATTACACATGTGACACACCGATAAGACAACTGAGGTAGGGTGGGCATACCCATGAACACAAAATCTACCCATGCCTTGCCGGGTAGGATTTGGGCACTGCCCATGGGCGTGGCGGGAGGGGGGGGGGGGGGGGGGGGGGGATTGCGTGCGAGCAGGTTGCCAGGGTCGCTAGAGCTTATCTCCTTCCAGCCACTGGACGGTGGTTTTGTTCTGCTGGTGTGCATCGTCGTTCTCATCGATGGAAAGGAAAACACAAAGAAATCCCTTAATAAGTCAATTAAAAAAAACAATTGACCACATGCATCGTTCTGACGCAGAGTTCGGGGTTATCTTTTTTTCAAAAAAAGGATCAGAAACCGAGTGCTCACTCACCAACTACGTAATGTTTGATTTGACAATTATTATGAATTAACAACTAAAACGTGGCTTCAAAGGATCTTTTCTTTGCACAACAAACTAGCTATCTTAGCCAGGGACAAACCAACTAGGCCTAGTTGTATATATGTCACCGTTCTCCCGAGATGGCATGTACACGCACTCGAGCTTATTATCCTTCATATTGTAGCAGTACGCCGCGGCGCAACTAGTTACCGCAGACGAGTAATCATCATGAAAATAATAAATCCGTGTCCCACCGCCGTCACGATCATCGCCAAAGGTGGCATGGTAGCTATCCAAGAATAATTCGTGGTCGCCACCGATGTCGTCCGCGGCCACCTTGCGCCAGACGGGCCCTCCGTCACCTTTCTCTGACCCGGACGATAACTCGAAGACGTGGAACCCCTCCGGCCTAGAGGACTTGACGCATATTTTGAGCAAAAGCACCTTGCCCGGCACCGCAACAAGCCGGAGGTAACTGAACTCATCCGGAGCATCGCCGCCGGAATGCTTGTACCTGAAGTTCGAGGTCGCCGGGGGCACGTCGACCTGGTGGAGGACCTCGAGTGTCGCGGCATCGAACACCACCGTCATGCCTTCGTTGTCCAAGGCGAGCATCTTGCCCTGGGACTTGGAGTAGGCGAAGTCATTGAAGAAGTATTCTGAAATGGGGTTAGCTACCTTCGTCCAGGCGGCGTCTCCTGGTCGGCAGAAAACCATCCCCGTATCTCCATGCAGAAGGTGATACGGCAAATGTGAAAATGTGTGATAATTCGAGGTACGTTTTCAAGAATAAAATAAGAGGGTGTACGGCAGTAATCTTGAAATTTGAACGTCCGATACCAGTCATCTTCCGGCGCACCACGACCCATGTCTGTAGGCGCTTCTTCATGATCGGGAGCCTGCTCGTCACCCAGATGCGTGACCTCGGACGCGGCGCTGCCGTCACCAACGGCGTTGAGATTGGGCTCTTCATGATCGGGAGCGTCCTCGTAACCCAGGTGCGTGACCTCGGACGCGGCGCTGCCGTCGTTGAGATTTGGCTCTTCATGATCGGGCGCGTGCTCGTGACCCATATGCGTGATCTCGGACGCGGCGCCGCCGTCACGGACGGCGTTGAGATTGGGCAGCGCGCCCGTGGTGCCCGTGGGCAGGTGCTTCAGGTGACAGGAGACGTCGCGGGCGTCGCCTGGTGACAAGGGGAAGACGAGCGCGTGCTCCGAGCCGCCCCGAGGAGCGGCGGGAAGCAGGAGGCGCGGCGTTGGTCTCACGGCAGCGCGCCACGCCCGGCAGACGGAGCGGAAGGTGGCAATTCCCATGACGGCATCGCGCGTCCTCCGGCCGATGGGTTCCAGGAGGTCCGACGGGAGCTTCAGCCAGTCGGGTTGTTCGTCCATCGTCGTGGTACCAGGGGACGTACGGCAGGAGCACGGCGGAGGCAAAGATATATGCACGAAGTATATTTGTATGTAGCCCCAATACACATCTATGTTTATGGGAACCCGATCGGAATACTACTCCTACTTGATTTGAGAATACGAGATGACCACGAACAGCACGTTGTGTGCGGCGGAGTCCGTGACGGATCAAGCGATGTCGGCGCGGACCGGACTGCCGACCCGACTCGAACGCCTCGATCGATCGATTCGATATAAATATCCACGACCCGAGCAGCACAGCCCCATCGTTCCAAAGCAACCGAGCGAAACACACGATCGTGAGGAGTCGACAAAACAGGAAAGAGCGGCCGCCGACGACAACAAGATGCAGATCTTCGTAAAGACCCTGACGGGCAAGACAATCACGCTGGAGGTGGAGAGCAGCGACACCATCGACAACGTCAAGGCCAAGATCCAGGACAAGGAGGGCATCCCGCCGGACCAGCAGCGCCTCATCTTCGCCGGGAAGCAGCTCGAGGACGGCCGCACGCTCGCCGACTACAACGTGCAAAAGGAGTCGACGCTGCACCTGGTGCTCCGCCTCCGCGGCGGCACCACCATCAAGGTCAAGACGCTCACCGGCAAGGAGATTGAGATCGACATCGACCCCACCGACACGGTGGACCGCATCAAGGAGCGCGTCGAGGAGAAGGAGGGCATCCCACCCGTGCAGCAGAGGCTCATCTTCGCCGGCAAGCAGCTCGCCGACGACAAGACTGCCAAGGACTACAATATCAAGGGTGGAGACGTGCTGCACCTCGTCCTCGCCCTCAGGGGCGGTGGCTCTTGCTAGAGCCGACTAGTCATAGGGTATAGCCGCGGTCTTGCTACGTTAATATTTTGGTACTTTATAAAAGATAAAAGTTATTTTTTCTGTTGGTTTGTATTTTGGGCCTTTGTTCTGCAATTTCTGTGTACCATCTCTTCTCTGGACCATGCACTTACATTAATAACAAACTTTGTCTAACTTTAGGCAGGTCATAGTGGGAGTAACTAAGCTAGTGACATAACACATCCGAAGGCAAAGTTGTTTATGTGGCAATTAGTTATGAGAAGAGGTGTTTGGAGTAACATAATATGATACTATCACATAGCGCTTTCTAAAGGAAAATAAGTATACAAACTAATAGATGCAACCAACTATGATACTACATCTATGTTACTTTACACTAAGAAGATAGTAATATAGATTATCATATGCATAACACTCGTCTAAGTTACTCTCCACCATGACTGGCGGAAGAGAATTTAGGGCACGCAAGTGTCGGAGCATGCACTTTGTGGGCCGTTGATTTGCGCCAAAATTCGCACATATGTTTGTGTATATGGTCTTTCTGTGTTGTATAATGCTTTGTATAATGTGTCCGTAATGTTATGTATATCTAATTGTATATTTATTTTTCTGTTGAGTCAGATAACTATTCGTGTGGGGTACATACAGTTAGTGTATCTACACATATACAACTCCCAAGGAAAACGATCCATTGGGAGTATAGATAGCTAGCTCTTCTTCCCTGTTCTTCTTCGTTGTTATCTCTCTCTTTCAGCTGGTTCGATTTCATCTTACAAGAAATAGAATCATGAAGTAAAATTAGTTATTATATTAATCTACAAAAATAGATACAAATTATCAGCAATACAAGTGGAGTTCGGTCGGAAGCTTAGTCGAGAAGGTCTGTTATATTTGCATTTTTTTTCTTGATAACTTTTGTTGTTGTATCATAGTTGAAATCTATAATATTTGTGGGGTATATATGGTAAGTAAATTTGCATATTGATGGTTCAATTCGTTTGTTTGGTTTGTTCAATCGACATATTTGGATATATTAATTGTGTTTTATCTAAAATAATAGATAATATTATTTCCAGCGCTACAATGTATATATGAATACTTTTTTGTTCAGTTACTGAGGATGAAACTTAGTCTATTCAACTTTTAGTTATTACATATTTTAGTTCATGAGTAGTAACATATATTGACTATATTAACTTGAAATCCTATATTAACTGTGTTCGTTGTGACATGCTAAGATTCCAAATGTTATATGGGGCATATTATGGTTTCACATGTTAATAATATTGAAGTATAAGTTAAGCCGTCATTTATTAAGCCATTGTTCTGTTCTTCTTAGTTCCTGTTTCTTCTTATATCTTCCTATTCCATGAAACATCCATGATTAAGCCTACTTTGAATCGGTTGAATGCCTTGAAGATATGAACACACATGACAGTATATAGGTAGGGAAAGGAACATAATTCTTTGACAAATTTGATTTTCTCATCTAAATGAAATAGAGCATCTTCTTTCCTTATGGATTGAAGGTCTTCAAACATATGACTGCCCGCCCAAATATGCTCCTTCCAAAAGTTTTGAAAAAGTTTGTTGTACAACTTGGAAATTTTGTTATTGATGTTGTTCTTTGTTACTTTTCATCCTTGAACAACTTTTGTGTTCAAGATTTGGATTATGATGGGTTTGATGTTAGAATGCAGCTACAATAACTGGCAGTACATGTAACAAGTTAGAGTCACCGGAACTTTATGTGGATGCTTTTTGGAGAAGTTACATATTATGAAATAATTCTAATAAACGGATGTTTGGACCAAATTGAATTCTAATAAACCTAATGTTTGGACCAGATTGAATTATAATATAATATTGATTCAATATTATTAATCATATTAATGTCTTTAAAATTCTGTTGATTTTCTAAAAATAATATTATTTGAGATATTAACAATTTGAACAATGCAAGTTTATGATCTAGAACATTGTGAACAAAATCAGTTTTTGCACATTTTTTCATTTAGAAAACATCAATTTAGTTTAGAAAGTCATGAATTAAATTTTAAATAAATTGTATGGTAGTATGGATGCTGCATTTACGCGTGTGCACAATCCAAAACAATATGGGAAGACGAGACGTTTGACCGCCACCTGCCTCTTGTAGTTAATGACGGGTCTTATATAATTAGACAGCTTCATGGGGTAGTTCCTCACTGCATAACCGTATCCTCTCTAATACACTCTCCACTTGTTCATCAATGTCGGACAATGGCGAATACGGGGTTCTGCGGTCGATCCTCTATTGGAGTTTTGGGTGGAGTTGCATCTGGTGTTGCAGGAGATTTTCCGGCTTTACATCGAGGAAGAGGAGGAGGCTCATGCAATGGATGAGTTTCGGGAAGAGATCTGGGCGCAACAGGAAGAGAACCTCAACGACATATTCGGATTGGTGTACGGTCCTGGTCGCATTGGTCACAGGGGCCGTGACCATGGGCGTGGCCGTGGGCATGGTAGCGGTCATGGCCGTGGGCATGGAGTTAGCTTCACTGGGGGTCAGAGATGGTGGCATTGCTGACGGGAGGTTTGGAGGTGCCGCTGCTGCCAGTCGTGGCGGTCGGGTCAGCGGTGCTGGTGTCCGAGGCAGATGAGGTGCTCTTGATGGTGGCTGTGGAGAGAATTACTGGTTCTACTATCCGTACCTATCTATCTATCAACATCTCATATTTGTGGTTCTAAGTTGAAAGAGTTTGTAGATTTGGGGAAAAAAAGTTCATGAATTTGAAAACAAAGTTCGCGAACTTAAGAAATATTCACAAATTTGAAAAGTCCATTGATTTAAGAAAAACTTCACAATTTAAATATAGTTCATGAATTTTAAAAAAGAAATAAAAAGAAAAAAGAAAAAGAAAAACCAGAGCCCCCAAAAAACCTAACAGGCTCTCATTGGTTAGTGTTATATTTGAAGAATAAAAAGAAGGTAACAAGGCACAAGAAGAAAGTAGTCCAGTTGGTTACCGCAGTTGTACTAAGCATACATGTGCTGGGTTCGAATTATGAGGATATCTGCTATGTTGATGTGTTTAGGAGGATTGTCCTGAAGTAGATGTGTAGTGTTAATTGTGTGCACCTTAGTTATATAGAGACCGGGTGTCACTCATTACGGGATATATCCCCTTGATGCTACATTATGAGATAATAGATGAATCTTTATAAAAAAAAGATATTTTCTTATGGCTAACAAAGGCTACATGAAACTACCACATCTACCGGCAGAAAAAGAAGAAGCTGCCACACATGCGAAAGCATGTTTACTCAAGGCATAAGCGGAAACAGTGAAAGAGCAAAAGCTAATATAGGTCAAATGAACTGATCATAGGCAAAATTTGAACAAGTTACACTACACCAGGCTAACATGGACGAAGCCACAAGAAGACTATGCACCAGCCAGAAAAAAAGGGAACAGTCAATTGAGTATTTCCGCGATCTCTGTTACATCATAGTCATTACCCATCCGTGCACTTGATGGAAACAGACATCAATGTAAGTTTTGTATTACTAGCAGCTTACATTACAAGGTAATACAGACAGACTATCGAGGTGAAAGTGATTCACACGATGATCATCTTAAGAATCAGAACATGGTATATGTGGATAGGTCAGTAGAATAGAACAGCAGAAGAACAAATGTACAAGCAGAGTGACAGGCCTTAATCTCTGCATTTAGATCTTGACTTGCACAAGCTGGCGGGCGGTATTGATGTTCACCCTGCCAATTCCTTCTTCTCCGCAGATCTTGCCATGGCTGTTCTGAAACACGTAGTACCATTCGCCGCCTCTGACGCCATAACCAATTATCGCAACAGCATGGGAAGCTATGCGCCCTTTTTCCGTTAATACAGGAACATCCTTGTCAAAACTGTAAATATCGCCGGGCTTCAACTTGCGATAATTCCTAGATATACTGAAAGTGCCCAACATGCAAAGTGCTCTGTTAAGCGAGTCTTGAACTCGTTTGGGCATTTTAGCTTTAGGATTGGGGCAGGACTTGGTGGGCTTTGGAAGGTAAATTGGGTCTATCTCGTCAAAGCTCTTGATATTGTAAGGGCCAACTATCGTCCCGTTCTCGTCTCTCCCGAGGGCCCCCGTTTTAATCAGTATCTGTAAGATTCTCCACAATCTTAGAAATCCCGTACCCCCTTTGGTTTCTTCTCCAATTACACCATGCTCCTGTTTGAACACGAAAATAGTGAATAATCTAAAGCGCAAGTTTATATTTGTTGCTAGAACATTTCCTTATTTTGAAACCGACTTACAACAGTTCTACTTCCACTAGATAGAATTGTGACCTGAAAAAAAAACTTAAGACGGTTCTACTTCTAGACAATTGTTGTAGATTATCAAAAAGAAAAGGAGTAGTAATTAAATTGTATTATTCTAGCTCAAAGCAAGCATGGGCTCCCAACCGCTGATGGTTTCTTTTAGGCACCTAAACAGTTCAGTTTTTACTACTGTCACTACTCCCTCCGTTTATACAAAGATGAGATGTTTTGGATATTTCAATATGGAATACATGTGGATTGAAATGAGTGAACAAACACACTAAAATACGTATACATTTCAATCAAAAAAAGCTAGAAAATCTTATAACAATGAACGGATGGAGTACAAAGGTGGAAAGGCGGAAAACTGCATTGATCAGCACAAACCAGTTAGATAATTTACCTGCTCATACAACTCTCTTAAATTATCATCAGATAGTATAACTTCAAAATCTTCTTGCGGGTCTTCTAAAGCACCCGCCCGCTTCTTATATGATTCTGTTATAGTGCACGGACTATGAATGAAGCAGGTGCCTTGAATTGAGACAAGAGCAATTATATTATGAGTTTAAGAAACACATAACAAGAACAGAGAAAAGAAAAATGTAACTCGTTTAACCTGAATTTCCCTGGTCACGGACAGACGGGATTATAGGTTTCATGTGGTAAAGCTGATTCTTCCAATTAAGTTCATAATCTGCCTCCATTTTTCCCTAGAAATCAAGAAATAAGCAGCATGCATGTTATGATACTGCACAAGATGTTTCTAATATATCTGTCCGCAAGAGCCTAACATTGCTAGGATATGACCAGAAATTCGGCCGGCACCAAGCACGATACGCTTCTCCTAAAGCCCACTCGGCTCTACACGACGGCATGGTCTCCATGCATCGACTTCACGTCGCACATCGGCCAGGCACGCCCGCATGCCCTGACTATCCTCAACTACGCAACTCGCGTTCAGACTGGATTTTACCTCCCGTTCATGGCCCAGCCATTCGTTGTGGAACTTTCTTTTGTTGCTGTTCTAATACCTCACCAAGCTAGTCAGATACACATTAACAGGGAACAGATAAGACACTGTTTTGAGCCCAGGTACATACACACGCTATACTTCTCACGAGAAGTATACTTCTCTGTCCCCGCAAAAGAAAAAAAGGCAAGTATGCTTCTCTGGAACAAAGATGTGGGAAATAGGAGCGAGGTATTACTGTGTTTCTATGAGTGAAAAAGAGCAACTACGTCTTAATCCACATCCCTTCATTTTCCTCAGTTTGCATTAAGAATTGCTCTTCTAGTTATGCAAAAATTATAATAAGACATCCATGTATCATGCATGCATGCATGCATGCGGTCTCTCCCTTTTGCAAAACACACGATGACCTGCCTATACCATCTCCACTCTATCCCCTCACGCTCCCTCATTTACCATGCACACATGAACAAACTTAAGAAAAATGATGCAGGTCTGGATAAAATTTTGTAGATAGAATCAATGCATATTTTGTGCAACCAGTCATATTGAATTTCAACGATAGATGCGAAAATCTCATGCATTTCAGATTATGAACCAAAAAGTTGCCTGCCTAGAAAAATTATGATAAAAAGATAGCCATCTGAACAAGCATATATATATGGACCATTTGGAAATCGGATTCAAAAGAAATCTGTAGCATTATACAAATATAACAGGGGTTGAGAGTTCCGAAGTAGATTCAAATTCATGAAGTCAGATCCAAACTGTAAATTCTCTTGTGCAATATAAATTCCTGATGGATTGATCAAAATTCTACACCTCTGTATTCTAAATTCTCTTGAAGTGTGCACACTTGGGCTGGAAAAATGTCGTTGCTAGCTGAATTCTACTACATCTAGATTCTGTACATGCTAGCTAAGTTCTGAACTCGACATCCCTTGCTTGTAATTTTGGTGCACTGACCCACTAACCAATTTACCACATTGCCTCGATGATCAAGCCCGAGAGAGGAAAATCAGTGAGCGCGAGGAACCGTGACAAAAACAGGGGGGCAATCAAACTGCAACTGTATTGCTATCACACCATGAAGTCGCATTGCTAAGACGGCGCAAGACTAGGCGATTGAGGCGCGGCGCTGCCAGCATTGCAATGTCCAGAGCAGGCGTGGCCCCTCGGCTCCCCCTCTACCTCCACCAAGCGGGGCTGCGGCTACGCAACCCATTCATCGCCGACGCAGGAAGCCGGTCATCCTGCTTCCATCTCGCGCCCGACATGCTTCTAGGCCCGGTAACCCCTCAATCATCGGCTTCTCCGCGACATCCCCTTCCGAGAAGAGCTCTTTTACAGTACCCCTAAATGATTATGAGCCCTCCATTTCTGTTAATCCGATGGATGATCTTAATCGGTACTCCAACAAGTGTACAAGAGAGTACCAACTGAAAAAGCTAGGGAGTACCCTGATCTTAGGGGTAAAAATGTAATCTAGATGCAATTAATTTATCATGTCAGTACGGCTGCTACATAATAACGTTTCAACTTGACGTGATTAATTATTTTTAGAACCCTAATTCTTCACTGGGATATACGCCGGCGGCGGCCATGCCATCCCCGCATCAGAGTCTCAGGGAGAGACGGCCATGAAGGCATGGCTGCTCAAGTACTTGTCAAGCGGCGTCAGCTGGGTATGGTCACCAACCAGGGCAACGCTGAAGCGACAGGACTAGGGCGAGGCGGGATCACTAGGTCGGCTGGAGCTCCATCATGCTTGCGTTGACCAAGTGGTGGACGTTCATGTGTGGGATTTATCTGGCCAAGGGATAGCATTGGCAGCCGCGTGCGTAACAGCTCATGAGATGATGGCGGCATGCCTATAGGCCGATAAACACCCGATTTTTTTAGGGTACTCGCTTTTTTTGACATGGATAAATAGACGCGTTACCAAACAATTTATAGCAGATCTGATGTGAAAGATATCGCTTAAGAATATGAGAAAAATGACTAAACTACTCTTTCAGGTGGATGGCCAGATTTTAGTGGTACTCCATCCCTTCTTAAGGGAGTACCAGTGTACCGTAAAAGAGCTTTCCGAGAAACTAGTTCCGCCCCCTGAAAAGAGGAGCCCATGGCCCTCGCGCGCGTTCGTTCCTGCAATTTGGTGGTAGCGCTAGCTACTATCCCTCAGCAGTCAGCACCACCGCAAAACAATTTCCTGTACCCTCCTCGTGCCCGCCGCGCGCAACCGCTCCAGGCGGTCCTAGTAATGGCCGTCAACATTTCGAGTGCACAGGTCGAAGAGGAGGGGATGGGTGCGCTTGAAACATTACCTAGTGCCTGATGCGCACAGCGGAGAGGACGAAGCGTCGTTGAAGACGGCGGCTGGTGTGGTCGGTCGAAGCCTCAGACGACGAGCGTACGACGCCGGGAGGCTCCGCTGGCTGGCGGGGAGGCGGCGCGGCCGGGGTGGATGTGGAAGACGAGCGAAGAGGAGAGGAAGCGGCGTCCTGGAGATGGCGGACGAACGGCGCGAGGGGGCGGGGAAGGCGTACGACGATCGAGGCGGCGGCCGCGCGGTTGGCCTGGTCGCCTGGGTGACGGGGGAGGAGGGCGGCGAGGAGCGAACACGGCGTGGATGTAGAGACAGGGCGCGAGGAAGCAAAGACGGGGCGGGGCGGTGGCCGCGGCTGGTCTAGAGACTGGGGGGCGAGGATGCGAAGGAAGGCGAGCGCTTGCTTTGGTCGAGGGTTTACCAGCCCCGCTTCGGTGCGGTGCGTGCTCTTCCATGCCTTGAGGCAAGCCGGAGCGCTCCTATGCTGTTCTGCGCCTGTGGTGGTGTGGGTTTAGGCGTGTGGCCGCCATGTGGGGCTGTAGCATTTACTCACTGACAGAGAGGACCCACGTGCCACCCTCTTCTTTCTTGTCCCAAAAGAAAGGAAAAACTCTCCTACCTAGTTTTCTCTCCCATCCTATATGTTGGTCAGGTTTATTACTAGGCTAGGCAAGCACACGCACATCTGCTTTAGCAAGATCACAACAGTGGCTCAGGTTCACATTCCACAACGAATCCTATCAATTTTTACTCTCAACGGTATCATCAAGCATGAGTTGAATGGTGAGGAAAATTGAAGTGAATAAAGTCTTGACAATCCAAGGGCTTGTATGGCAAACTAACTCAATCTCCAGTTGGCATTGCATCTAAGCTCCCTTTTATTGCTCCTGCAGCTTGATAAACCATGTATTGAATAAAAGAAGAACTTGAGGCCTATGCATATGAGCAAGCATTCATGATGCTAGTGGAGATGCCATGAAAGAATCAGATGATACCATTGAAACGCGAAAAATATTAACCTGATTAATTTCATCTTTGGCATTAATGACCCTATATCGTTGCAATCCACAAGGTTGCGCGACCCAAATGGATGTCTGTTTTGTCCGGATTTTATCCGTTTCGGTCGTGCAAAGGGAGACGTCCGGCCTTTCTTCATGGATGTGTTGCCAGTGCGCGCGCCCAACGCGGGCGACACATTTGGTCCTGCCGGCTGGCCGGCGGTCAAATGTAGACATTTTTTAACTAAAAAAATTGCGTATAGTTTATACAACAAAATAAACCACATAGTACCATAATAATAAATAGTATCACAACCGAATAAAAAACACAAAGTTTAGAACCAAATTTAAATTGCCACAAATACATGAAAAGAAAATGAACCGATACATCTACTGGTTGCCAATGTTATTCCGCGTGTGCTGAACCAAGTCATTTTGGAGTTGCATATGAGTTTGTCAATTACGCATTTCATGACGAAATTGGGTCAACTGATCAAACGTTGCCGGTCTTGGTGATTAGGCACAACATTTTCACCCTGAAATTAAAACCCTTGGTTATAGATGATGTCATCACGCTCATCCTCCACGATCATGTTGTGTATGATCACACAAGCATTCATCACCTCCCAAAGCTTATTGGTGTTGCATGTCAGTGCAGGATGTCAATGATAACCCATCGAGATTGAAGCACACCAAAAACACGCTCCATATCTTTTCTAGCACTGTCTTGTGCTTGGGCAAATCTTTGTTTCTTCTCTTCTTCCGGATTGGATATTTTCTTCACAAGAGTTCACCACTGAGGATAAATACCATCAGGTAGTTAGTACTCCTTGCTGTATTGGTGGCGATTGATCTCAAAGTTGACCTTCGGGATGTGGCCTTCTCTTGACAACCCAAGACCGTGACCTCCATTAGTTTGCGTTATGTTCATGCTTGCATGCCATGTGATGCTTGTTTAATTTTATTTTATTTGCATCATGCATCATGATCAACTTTCCTTTGGTGTTTGCATACTTATTTTTGGTGTTGTGCTCGTGTGTGAACTCCTTCCCTCATATTCATTGTTGTTGCATCTTGCTCATTTCCATTTATACCATCATCAAGTGCAAGACCCCTTTACTAGCTTCTTTCTTTTAAATTCTATTCAATTATTCAATTGAAAATTTTCCTACCATAGACAAATGTTCACTACTTCTGTAAAACTACTAAACCATGCCAAGACCACCTCCAAATTTTAGCTCATTTGGGAATGTTCTGGACAGATTCAAAATTTAGTCAAGTTTGAATTAAATTCAAACTTGATTTAATTTCTAGTCTTTAAATAATGTCAGGACATTTTATTCAAATTGTGCATATTCCTCCAACGATATTTTCTTCTTTGAAATATTCCACCTCCAACACCTCTTTCTTTTTTCCAAAGTTTCTGGTTGAAGAAATAAGGAAAAGAAAAGACAAAGGAAGACACTCACCTGAGCTAGCCGCAACCCAGCCGTGCCAGCAGTAGCCCAGCTAGCCGCAGTCTAGCCAGCCTCCAGTGCCGCGGCCCAGCTCACCTGCTCGCGCCCGAGGCTTTTCTCACCCATGCGCCGACTTACCCTCACAGCCGTATGCCCACGTGGCACCGTATGGCCTACCTGGCAGCCTCTGGCTACAACACAATAACGACCCCCATTTTTGTCCTCCTCGCGCCGTGCCATGGGGACCCTTATTCGCCTTATCCTCTTCCTTATCTACAGCCTCGGTGCACCAAGCACACACCTGTTGGGGAACGTAGTATTTAAAAAGAAATTCCTACCACACAAGATCTATCTAGGAGATGCATAGCAACGAGGCGGGGAGAGTGTGTCCACGTACCCTCGTAAACCGAAAGCGGAAGCGTTTAGTAACGCGGTTGATGTAGTCGAACGTCTTCAAGATCCAACCGATCCAAGTACCGAACATACGGCACCTCCGTGTTCAACACACATTCAGCACGATGATGTCCCTCGAGCTCTTGATCCAGTTGAGGACGAGGGAGAGTTCTGTCAGCATGATGGCGTGGCGACGGTGATGATGAAGTTATCGGCGTAGGGCTTCACCTAAGCACTACGACGACATGACCGAGGTGTTGAACTGTGGACGGGGGCACCGCACACGGCTAAGAGATTGTCTGTTGTGCTATTGGGGTGCCCCTGGTCACGTATATAAAGGAGGGAGGGAGAGAGGAGGCCGGCCAGGTTGGGCGCGCCAGGGGTGAGTCCTACTTGGACTCCTAGTCCAAGTAGGATTCGCCTCCCCTTTCCTTTCTTCCACCGGAGGGAAAGGAAGGAGCGGAGAAGGAGAAGGAAGGAGGGGGCCACGCCCCCACTCCTAGTCCAATTCGGTTTGGGCAGGGGGAGGCGAGCGCCACCTCGTGGCCCTTCTTCCCTCTCTCTACTAAAGCTCACTAAGGCCCATTAACTTCCCCGGGGGGGGGGGGTTCCGGTAACCTCTCGGTACTCCAGAAAAATGCCCAAACGTCTTGGAACTATTCCGATGTCCAAATGCAACCTTCCAATATATGAATCTTTACCTCTCGACCATTTCGAGACTCCTCTCCATGTCCGTGATCTTATCCAGGACTTCGAACAAACATCGGTCATCAAATCACATAACTCATAATACAAATCGTCATCGA
Organism: Triticum urartu; assembly: GCF_003073215.2. Classification (NCBI taxonomy): domain Eukaryota; kingdom Viridiplantae; phylum Streptophyta; class Magnoliopsida; order Poales; family Poaceae; genus Triticum; species Triticum urartu. The sequence goes on along the minus strand of NC_053022.1, from coordinate 367,151,946 downwards.
ACGTTAAGCGTGCAGACCCTACGGGTTCGAGATCTATGTAGACAAGCCGAGACACATCTCCAGTCAATAACCAATAGCTGAACCTGGATGCTCATATTGGCTCCTATATATTCTACGAAGATCTTTATCGGTCAAACCGCATAACAACATACGTCATTCCCTTTGTACTTTATTAGATATGGTGCGATCTATGATGTCTCTTACCGATTTACCACTATCATCTTGGGGTTATGCATTAGAGATAGCTGCATTCACGTTAAATAGGGCACCATCTAAAAATCCGTTGAGATGACACCGTATGAACTATGGTTTAGCAAGAAACCTAAGTTGTCGTTTCTTAAAGTATGGGGTTGCGATGCTTATGTGAAAAAGTTTCAGCCTGATAAGCTAAAACCCAAATCAAAGAAGTGTGTCTTCATAAGATACCCAAAAGAAACTGTTGGGTACACCTTCTATCACAGATTCGAAGGCAAGATCTTTGTTGCTAAGAGTGGATCCTTTCTAGAGAAGGAGTATTCTCTTGAAAGAAGTGAGTGGGAGGAAAGTAGAACTTGATGAGGTAATTGTACCTTCTCCCGAATTGGAAAGTAGTTCATCACAGAAATTAGTTCCAGTGATGCCTACACCAATTAGTGAGGAAGTTAATGATGATGATCATGAAACTTCAGATCAAGTTACTACCGAACCTCGTAGGTCAACCAGAGTACGTTACACACCAGAGTGGTACGGTAATCCTGTTCTGGAAACCATGTTACTAGACAATGACGAACCTACGAACTATGAGGAAGCGATGATGAGCCCAGATTCCGTGAAATGGCTTAAGGCCATGAAATCTGAGATGGGATCCATGTATGAGAACAAAGTATGAACTTTGATTGACTTGTCCGATGATCGGCGAGCCATTGAGAATAAATGGATCTTCAAGAGGAAGATGAACGCTGATAGTAGTGTTACTAGCTACAAAGATCGACTTGTCGAAAAGGGTTTTTAGAAGTTCAAGATGTTGACTACGATGAGATTTTCTAACTCGTATCGATGCTTAAATTCTGTCCGAATCATGTTAGCAATTGCCACATTTTATGAAATTTGGCAAATGGATGTCAAAAATGCATTCCGAAATGGATATCTTAAAGAAGAATTGTATATGATGCAACCAGAAGGTTTTGTCAATCCTAAAGGTGCTAACAAAATGTACAAGCTCCAGCGATCCATCTATGGACTGGTGCAAGCATCTCGGAGTTGGAATTTATGCTTTGATAAGTTGATCAAAGCATATAGTTTTATACAGACTTGCGGTGAAGCTGTATTTACAAGAAAGTAAGTGGGAGCGCTATAGCCTTTCTGATAAGTATATGTGAATGACATATTGTTGATCGGAAATGATGTAGAATTTTCTGGAAAGCATAAAGGAGTATTTGAAAGGAGTTTTTCCAAGAAGACGTCGGTGAAGCTGCTTACATATTGAACATCAAGATCTATAGAGATAGATCAAGACACTTGATAAAATTTTTCAATGAGTACATACCTTGACAAGTTTTTGAAGTAGTTTAAAATGGAACAGTCAAAGAAGGAGTTCTTGCCTGTGTTGCAAGGTATGAAGTTGAGTAAAGACTCAAAACCCTACCACGGCGGAAAATATAAAGAGAATGAAAAGTCATTCCCTATGCCTCAGCCATAGGTTCTATAAAGTATGCTATGATGTGTACCAGACCTATTATGTACCTCACCATGAGTTTGGCAAGAGGGTACAATAGTGATCCAGGAGTGGATCACTGGACAACGGTCAAAATTATCCTTAGTGGAATAAGGAAATGTTTCTCGGTTATGGAGGTAACAAAGAGTTCGTCGTAAAGAGTTACGTCGATGCAAGCTTTGACACCGATCTGGACGACTCTAATTCTCGATCTAGATACATATTGAAAGTGGGAGCAATTAGCTAGAGTAGCTCCATGCAGAGCATTGTAGACATAGAAATTTGCAAAATACATACGAATTTGAATTTGGCAGAGCCGTTGAATAAACTTCTCTCACAAGCAAAACATGATCACACCTTAGTACTCTTTGGGTGTTAATCACATGGTGATGTGAACTAGATTATTGACTCTAGTAAACCCTTTGGGTATTGGTCCCATAGCGATGTGAACTATAGAGTGTTAAATCACATGACGATGTGAACTATTAGTGTTAAATCACATGGCAATGTGAACTAGATTATTGACTCTAGTGCAAGTGGGAGACTGAAGGAAATATGCCCTAGAGGCAATAATAAAGTTGTTATTTATATTTCCTTATATCATGATAAATGTTTATTATTCATGCTAGAATTGTATCAACTAGAAACTTAGTACATGTGTGAATACATAAACAAACAAAGTGTCCCTAGTACGCCTCTACTTGACTAGCTCGTTAATCAAAGATGGTTAAGTTTCCTAACCATAGACATGTGTTGTCATTTGATGAACATAATCACATCATTAGAGAATTATGTGATGGACATGACCCATCCGTTAGCTTAGCATAAATGATTGTTTAGTTTTATTGCTATTATTGTTTTCATCATGACTTATACATGTTCCTCTGACTGTGAGATTATGCAACTCCCGAATACCGGAGGAACACCTTGTGTGCTATCAAACGTCACAACGTAACTGGTGATTACAAAGATGCTCTACAGGTGTCTCCGATGGTGTTTGTTGAGTTGGCATAGATCGAGATTAGGATTTGTCACTCCAATTGTCGGAGAGGTATCTCTAGGCCCTCTCAGTAATAAACATCACTATATGCCTTGCAAGCAATGTGACTGATGAGTTAGTTGCGGGATGATGCATTACGGAATGAGTAAAGAGACTTGCCGGTAACGAGATTGAACTAGGTATGATGATACCGACGATCGAATCTCGGGCAAGTAACATACCGATGACAAAGGGAACAACGTATTTTATTATGCAATTTGACCGATAAAGATCTTCGTAGAATATGTAGGAGCCAATATGAGCATCCAGGTTTCGCTATTGGTTATTGACCGGAGATGTATCTCGGTCATGTCTACATAGTTCTTGAACCCGTAGGGTCCGCATGCTTAATGTTCGATGACGATTTGTATTATGAGTTATGTGATTTGATGTACCGAATTTTGTTCGGAGTCCCGAATGAGATCACAGACATGACGAGGAGTCTCGAAATAGTCGAGAGGTAAAGATTCATATATTGGAAGGCTATATTAGGACACAAGTGTTCCGGGTGATATCGGGTCATCAGAAGGGGTTCTGGGCAAACCCCGGCAAAGATATGGGCTTAATGGGCCAAGTAAGGGAACACACCAGCCCACAAGGGGCTGGTGTGTCGGTGTCAAAACTTCCGGATCTCGGGTAGGGGGTCCCGAACTGTGCATCTAAGGCGGATGGTAACAGGAGGCGAGGGAGACAATGTTTACCCAGGTTCGGGCCCTCTCGATTGAGGTAATACCCTACTTCCTACTTGATTGATCTTGATGATATGAGTATTACAAGAGTTGATCTACCACGAGATCGTAGAGGCTAAACCCTAGAAGCTAGCCTATGATTATGTTTATTGTTGTCCTACGGACTAAACCCTCCGGTTTATATAGACACTGGAGGGGGCTAGGGTTACACAGAGTCGGTTACAGAGAAGGAGATCTACATATCCGAATCACCAAGCTTGCCTTCCACGCAAAGGAGAGTCCCACCCGGACACGGGACAAAGCCTTCAATCTTATATCTTCATAGTCCAATAGTCCGGCCAAAGTATATAGTCCGGCTATCTGAGGACCCCCTAATCCAGGACTCCCTCAGTAGCCCCTGAACCAGGCTTCAATGACGATGAGTCCGGCGCACAGATTGTCTTCGGCATTGCAAGGCGGGTTCCTTCTCCGAATACTCCATAGAAGATTTTAAACACAAGGATTGTGTCCGGCTCTGTAAAACAAATTCCACATACCACCGTAGAGAGTATAATATTCCACAAATCTAATCTCCTGACAACATTTCATAACGTGACATCTGCCGTGGTCCGGTCATTATGAACCGTTTTTCCCAGCCTGCCACTGCATGTGTTGCGAGGCGGTTTTATTGGCACGTCTCATCGAAGCAGAGATCGTGTTCCCCTTATCACGGGATTCTCATAAATACAGGTGTGGGTAACCCAATCGTGCTTATTAGTATGACTCCTCAATTTTAGGCAAGTTCCAAACGGCCATGCCGAGGACGCTTGATATTCACCCTCTTTATAAAGGGGCCAAGGCCTGTCCTTTTCTTCTCGTGCTCGATCCTTCCCCTCCCCCACCTCGAGTTCCTACACCCAAGGCTCAGGCTAAGCGCTTCGGACCTTCAACCATGTCTGGATCCAACCTTCAAGGTCGGTGGATGGCCTCCTCTATCACAGAGGAGGACATCAAGAAGCTAAGGGAAGTCAGGTATCTGACCGCCAAAATCTCGCACAGGCTGCCTGCTCAAGGGCAGGCCATCCCCGCTCCCAAACCCAACGAGAGTGTCATATTTGTTTCCCACTTCCTCCGAGGGCTAGGCTTTAGTCTTGATCCCTTTGTAAGAGGTCTTATGTTCTATTACAGGCTTGATTTCCACGATCTAGCTCCAGATTCCATCCTTCACATCTTGTCGTTTATCATCGTGTGTGAGGCCTTCCTTCGCATCACCCCACACTTCGGCTTATGGCTCAAGACCTTTAATGTGAAGCCAAAGACGATCGATGGGCGACATGCAGAATGCAGAGGTGCCATAATAAGCAAAGGCGCCGATGCTCTATGGACAAAGGGTTCCTTCCCGGAGGTGTCCAACTTATGGCAGCGGGAGTGGTTTTACATCACAGCTCCCCGAGGTACAAAGTGGGCAGCTGCTCCCGCCTTCCGCTCGGGTTCCCCGCCGCAACTGGCGTCATGGATCAACAAGGGGCTGGACTGGGGGCCAGTTAATGACGTGCTGACATTGCAAAGTCGCATCCGAGATCTCCTCAAGAGGGATGTCAGTCTTGTCAAGGTAATGCAAGTTATGATAGTTCTTCGGGTCCTGCCATGCCAACGTCGATCTCTCCGTATGTGGGAGTTCAACCCGGAAGGACCGCAGACTATTCAGCAATTTTTCGGCGTGACGCTCGAACAGATGTATGGATTGTTCTTCGGATCACGAATAAAGTGTCCGGACACCACCGAGGATGCGGGTCTCAACTGCAACCGTTTAGATACACACATAAGTAATTCTGCGGCCGAACATGCTGTCTTTTTATTTGTCATAACATCATTCCGAAAAAACGCTCTCGGCCAGGACTGGATAAGAAAGGCGGAGAGGATCAGGTGTTCGACCCCCCTTCTCGAAGGCTCACTGGATCCTGTACTAGCCAGGATGCTTGAGCACGCACCTTATCAAGTGCCATCAGGGGAACATAAAGGGAGGAATAAAGAAGCCGAAAGAGGGCTTCACACATTACTCATCCAAACCGGGGGAATTAGTATCTCCGTGAAGGAGGATAATCGGGGAGAAGAATCTAGAATCCCCTCTCCCCAAGGAAGGAAAAGGACCGCCTCTGAATACATGGAAACAAAGGTTTCCAAACAAGGGAAAAAACCTGCGCCAGGGGGTCCTGCCCCGGAGGGCGTCCTTACCGCACAACGCCCGCAAGGGGGCCAGCCTTCCACCGAGCTATAAGTGAACAAGAGTACTTTTGGTAAATATATCCTGCTTTATCTCCGAGGACAATAACTGAGACATGTATCTTGCAGTCCGGCTCGTAGCCCTTCTCGACAGAGTTCGTCTTCGGGGGATCTTCTTCCGGAGATGATGGGGAGCGAAACGCCTCCCCCTGTATCCCCGCCTCCTGGGGCGGACGACCCTGAGGTGTCATCACGGAGGATTTCTCCTGATCCGCCAAGGCCAGAAGGTAACCCTTCGGCCACCCGAAGTCCGGAGTATTCGGGTCCTAAGGAGAGCAACAAAAAGAGTCTGGGATTGTTCGATGCACAACCGGACACACTGATGGGTCTTTTGGAGCAAGCGGCTATCTCAGAGGCGCATCGTACTTTAATGGGTACGGTGGTTGAGAGGATTTCATCCGCCAAAAGTGGGTTGCATGAGGCTTATACGAACCTGCTAAGAGGCTTTGAGGTATGTAAAGTAATATATAAAATTTTTGACGGTACCTCACACGCTAGGTGTGCTCTATACAGATAGTAGCCCCTGAGACTCTGGTTGCTGTCCAGAGGCAACAAATAGAGGATCATAGTCCCAGGTAATGATCGCGCTGCTTTCATGTGCAGGCGGCTAAGGGTCCGGTGGCTGGCCGGACTGCTGAGTTTGCCGGACTGAGGCGGCAACTTGACGCGGAAGATGCCGACATTGCGCTTGTGAACAAGCGGCTTGACGAGGCACAGGGTATGTATTTTCGAGTGGTCAACAAATATTAAGAGGAGCGTGATGCTAGTATCTATAATATGCTGTGACTGCAGATGGAGATGCCGCCGTGGAGACCCTTCGGGCGGAACTTGCCCGAGCCAAGGAACAAGCCAGGAGATGTGATGCGGCCGCCCTAAAGGCGGCCGAAGACTTAAGAGCCGAACAGGCTGCTCATCGCCAGAGCGAAGATAAAATAGCCAAGATGGCTGTTGAGCTGAAAGATGCCGCCAGCTGATATGAGCTTCTTGAAAAGGAAAGCCAAGCGAAAGTGGCTGACCTGAAGAAAGCCGTGGAAGAAGCCAAGGAAACCCGCTCTAAAATCAGAGCGGCGAAGGAGGAGCTCTGTCAAGCCAGAGATATCACGGCTGGGAAGCCCTTTTTGTTGCGGACGAAGTTCGGAGATCCGAAGTATGCCCCTCTGGATCAATTATGGAGTGCTGCAGACGCGTACTTGGACTTGGCAATGAGTGCTGCTGATGCGACTGAGTTTTTCAAAGATCAGAAAGATCATGAAGTGGAAAGATTGTTCTGGTCGCAGTTCAGTGCTCCAACGCGTCCGCTGCTGTTAAATGAACAAATGCCCGAGTGGGCCAAGCTCCATAGGTTGTCCGGACTTGCCATGAGGTCTGTCGTGGATCATCTTTGGCCGAAGGGACCAAGGCCGAATAGTTATTTTGGTTTAGTGCAACGATTCCTTGGTGCTGTGCTGCATATTGACGCTGTAAAGAGGTCGGCGTGCATAGAGGGTGCGTGGATGGCTCTTGCCCGTGTTATGACATACTGAGCAGAGATGGAGGCCACCGCTATTGCAACCCGAGATCCGGCCCTAGGCCAGGTCTCGGCTGAGCACTATTTTGAAGAAGTCCTAGAAGGCGCTCGTTTAATATAGGCTCAGTGCTCGAAGAGTATCATGTTCGAGTGACATTGTCACAGCCCTAGCTTTACCCTGGCCTTGGACTAGTTTGGTTGCTGCATCATGTTTAAATTCAATTGAAATTTGAATTGAGGAATTTTCCAAGCCTCAAAAAACCTCTAAAAATAACCAACATTTAAATCTCATCAAATGAGTCCAAGAAAATGTTCCTATTATTCTGTGAAAATATTGGCATGAGGTGAAATTCAAACCAATATTTTGGGAGTCACAGAAATAATTTATTTGGGCCTTTGATTTAAATCAATAATATATTTGGGTTGGAATTATTTCTGTTATATAAGAAATAATGTCCAAATAATCCCAAACTGAAATGTTTCATGTTGGGTTTATTCCATACAGTGAGCATGAGCAGTTTGGTGATTTTTGGAAGTGTCTAAGTATTTTTAATAAAGCCACAAAGTTGCAGAATAATAGAAAACAAGAAATATAAAAAAAGAGAGGTACCTTACCGTGCAGCCCACCACTGTAGTGGCCTACTGGCCAAAGCCAGCCCGGCCCACTAGGGGCAGCACTATCTTCTTCCTCCTGCCAGGAGGAGAAGCAGTTGCGTGCCCGATGGCCGGCGAGCCGCGCTGGCTCCTCCCTGCCTGCGTGCCCCCCCGGCTGCCTGGTCGCCGCCACGCACACCCCCCGACCCCCTCGTCCTCTCCCCTCTCTCCCTGGACCTCTTTCCCCTCCTCTGGCCCTCTCTCCCTCTCTTCCCGAGCGCACCAGAGGGCGCCGCCGTGCTCTACCATGGCCACCGGCCACCCCACGCCTCATCGACGCGCCAAGAAGCCCCGCCTCGTTCCCCTCTTCCTCCTCACCAAGGCGGAGGGCGTCGGGGCCCACACGGCAGTGGCACTAGGGTGTTAGTTAAGGCGTCATTAGAGGCTAATGACATCGCCATGTCGGCTTCGCCAGAGTTAGGCCGCCGGCGATGGCCAGGCGCGGCGGAGGTGCTCGGAGTCGAGCTGTGGTGCTTCGTTCGAAGCTTGGCTGGGCTCTCTGGAAAGCTGGCGCGACGGTGCGTCGAGTGGTGGTGGTTGTCAGGCCTGGGACGGCCGGAATCGACGCCGGCGACGAGCCTTGCGGCTGCCGGAGTTCGGGCAAGGCCGAACTCGTCGTTGCTGTGGCTCTAGAAGAACGGGACCAGCTCCTACGTGATCTACATGATGCGGTGAGTGTGTTGGACGCGTCGGGCGGACCATTTGGTCGCCGGAGTCGCGTCGGCGGCGAGCGCAGATGGCGGCGGGTTCGGGCGTAGGCGGTCCGGTGGCTACGGAGACCTACGGGGAAGAAGAGAGGGATGGGCAGGGTCGGAGGCTCACGGCGAGTCGGACGGGGAGGTCAGCGAGCTCGGAGACGGTCCGGAGCAGCCGGGGCGGCAAGGAGGATCTCTGGTGACCGGCGAGGAAGAGGATGACGTTGGCGGCATCATAGGGCTTCCGGCGCCCTCCGCCTTGGTGAGGAGGAAGAGGGGAATGAGGCGGGGCTTCTTGGCGCGTCGGCGAGGCATGGGGTGGCCGATGGCCGTGGTAGAGCACGGCGGCGCCCTCTGGTGCGCTCGGGAAGAGAGGGAGAGGGGGCCAGAGGAGGGGAAAGAGGTCCAGGGAGAGAGGGGAGAGGACGAGGGGGTCGGGAGGGGGGTGTGCGTGGCGGCGACCAGGCAGCCGGGGGGGGGGGCACGTAGGCAGGAAGGAGCCAGCGCGGCTCGCCGGCCATCGGGCACATAGCTGGTTCTCCTCCTGGCAGGAGGAAGAAGACAGTGCTGCCCCCGGTGGGTCGGGCTGGCTTTGGCCAGTAGGCCACTACAGTGGTGGGCTGCACGGTAAGGTACCTCTTTTTTTATATTTCTTGTTTTCTATTATTCTGCAACTTTGTGGCTTTATTAAAAATACTTAGACACTTCCAAAAATCACCAAACTGCTCATGCTCACTGTATGGAATAAACCCAACATGAAACATTTCAGTTTGGGATTATTTGGACATTATTTCTTATATAACAGAAATAATTCCAAACCAAATATATTATTGATTTAAATCAAAGGCCCAAATAAATTATTTCTGTGACTCCCAAAATATTGGTTTGAATTTCACCTCATGCCAATATTTTCACAGAATAATAGGAACATTTTCTTGGACTCATTTGATGAGATTTAAATGTTGGTTATTTTTAGAGGTTTTCTGAGGCTTGGAAAATTCCTCAATTCAAATTTCAATTGAATTTAAACATGATGCAGCAACCAAACTAGTCCAAGGCCAGGGTAAAGCTAGGGCTGTGACAACTCACCCCCACTAAACAAGAATCTCGTCCCGAGATTCAAGACGTGAGGTAAGAAGATAGAGGGACACAAGCTAACACAATCTTCACGATCCAGATGTCTTTCTTGAGGATATTGATTCATTGCGTCATCTTGATCTTGACGTCTTTGCTTTCGGGATCTTCATCCAGCATGATGAAGGCAGAAAGAAATTCTACAGGAATCGATCTCCTCGGAGATCGAGCACTCAAGATCAACTCATGGGGTGAGATATAAAACATTTCTTGAGCTGAGACACGAAACACACATCAGGGGTGATGGAAAGAAGCGGATGATAAGGGTTCAAATTTGGTAGGCAACAATTCCACGCTTAAGTAGGATGGTGCATGGTTTCTAAGTAGCGAGGAGATAATTGCCATGATACCATAACGAGACATCTTAAGGAAGGTGACTCGCAGAAATATTCCCTTAAGTGGCAAAAGGAATTACTTTTGATTTAGAGATCATTGAAACTCTTCATACCAGCTTAAGGCAATTTACAATTGATCGTTTGAGATAGCTCGAAGAGAAGGCATACTTGGACTAGGATGGATGATGTGGACTACCTTGTTGAAGACAACACAATGGATGATTTTTGCTTATCATCGGAGATGGATGGAACCCGTGGTAGGACCACTTTGAAGATGATCCTGATCAGTAATTACTAAGAAGGGTAGTCCGTAGTAGGATGCCACAATGGCGGTGCAAGCTGGGAACAAAATGCAAATGCTAGGAATGATTCTAGTAACTGGAGAGAAACCCAACAGTAGAGAGAGATTCCACTGTTTTAAAGGTTATGGCATAATCGAAGAAACTGAGAACGGATCCCAATTAATGCGGACGATAAATCCTAGTGCTTGCGCGTGCTCTCAAGAACTTGAGCATTTCCGTATTCATCAAGGTTCTGCCAATATCCGTGTCAAGGATCCTGGCAACACAACATGCTACCATGATGAATAATGGTGGAAGATGCAGATGCAAAGAAAGATAACACTTTCTCAGATTTCACCTTAGCGAGGCCAAGGGATCAGAATCTGGATGATCGACCGAGAGACAGTTAGCACTCCGCCTCTAATGTTCTCCTTGATGTGCTAGCGTAATCCATTCATAGATATGTATTGATATCTAGAACATCAAGTAAAAGGTCGGACTTCGGAATCTCAAGAATCCATAAGGAATAACTATGGAGGCAAATCTTGCGAGATCCTTATGGGGAGGTGACTAACTTCTTCAACCAGGATACTACAATAATAGGCCTTCCGGTTAGGTGTGTTGGCCACGACATCCACATTACTGGTTACAGATGGACCAACAATATAGTTCTTGGAGTATGTTCCAACCATCATATCTGCCCGAGATTCAGATCTGGTTGGTGTTAGGATATTCCAGACTCATCGAGTCTAGAAAGAAAATGAAAGTTTGCAACACAAATCGACGAGATGTCATTGCGAGATTCTCAGGAAATGGACTATGGTAGTAAGCTCCAAAACATGAGACAGTTTTGCTACAAACCTGTGAACACGCTGTCCCAGACAAGCATGACCACATAGTAGTCTTATAATAAAACACTACTGAGTCCAGATGGGGAACCATCATCGAGGATATCGAAGTCCTTGCGTAAGTCTAGCTCTTAAGAAGAAACTTCTTCTCCTTGAACAAATCAATCAGTGGCTTGGTGTGCTAGGGATTCATATAGAATGAAGGTTGCAAGTCTCCAGACCACAGAATACTTCGCACATATGCATGACTGACTTGGGATGGTTCCGAAGGAAGCAAAAACAAGCTTTCTCGAATTCACGGCGGCAACTTTCATCAAATGCACGTGAATTAGAGGAAGTCACTCCTTTCATCCAAACGTATACCTCATGAGCGGAACATGAAGGCAATACTTACCAAGTTTCCAATATTAGTGTAATGTTCAACATGAATCATGGGGGAGACAAAATGCTGCTGATGGGCTCAACAGCAACTCATCAAAATTCCCATATCACTGGACTTCCACCATCATATGAACACGGTGATAGCATTGGTCAGACCAAAAGATTTAATGGTGTATGCTTGAGGGATCAACCACGAATAGGACAACATTACGAACATCGTTGGCTCTGATTTGACTTGAAGATAGCCCATACTCAAGTCAAAGTTTTGACAAGGCAATAGATCCAACAACTGATCACGAGGACCAATCGATGGAGATATCATCTTTCTTCAACACACGCACACACAAGGATATCCCTTTGGAATGAACTGAGCCGGACAAGCTTTCATCTTCCAACTCTCCAAGTTGTTGTTCAGCTTAACCAACTAGCTCAGGGTATCCAACACAGATTCTTGGAGAAGGGGTGGTTTACGAGAAACCAACTTGATCACGAGCTCAACATAACAGTCAGGGGGCAACCTGGTGATACTTCCGAGGAAATATTCAGAAAATCACGAACCACCGATATGTTTCTAAGCTCGGGAACAATCTTGCTTTTCAGAGCAAGACGATATGATCAAGAGAGCGAGGGACTGACACAATCCTAACTCATTGATCGAAGAGTGCACCAGGAAAAATGGACTAGGTAGCACGATCAATCTTAAGATGATGATTCAATAACCAACACGCTAAGAAAGAAATTATTGTCCATTAGCTACCTAGCAACTAGTTGCTAGGAGTATTGATTTCACACATCATGGTTCACTTGTTGGCATTTCGGTTGCGACAACACGGGACCGAGGAATGAAAAATGATGGTAAGAAGTATCACTGCGTCAAGAATTCATGAGAGAGGGTGCAATTCTCATGACAATCCTGACATAAAGGGGGTAATACTCTAGGGTAGAATAGAGCAAAAGCTGGATTGGCATTTGATCTGCAGAACACAACTACTTTGACCCAATCCTGGATATGGATGAGGTACTGGAGTTTGTTTCTCCTAATTATTCTGAAATGGAATGGCTTAACGTACCACGAGAATAATAAACATCGATAACACAGGTGCACAATTACTCCTGACTATCAATTGATAGACGATGGTCGGAATAACAAATGAAGATGGACAACTCAAGGGGACATATATCTTTCTGAGTTGTGGATGCATAGATTAGTATGTCGAATCAAGTTCAACAGGTTTCTTCCGGATAACCCATGCAGAGAGGTAGGATTGGCAGAGTCACAATATAGAATGGGGAACTCATCGAGAGCCCTCCTGTTGTGATCTTTTGATCCAACAAACTTCTGCCATAAGTGGTTCATAGTATTTGGAAGAAGAAATACCACGGACCTCGAGGACTAACGCAAGGTTACTAATATCCTAAAGGAACTAGCAACACTATCAACATGAGGTAAGTAGGGTGAATCTCGGGTTCAAGAACCCAGGAATAGAATACCTACTTACTAAATGGCATCACGGGATGCTTTCGAGAATGGTGGCCAGAATCATCACACGGAACACAAAACATGGCTAGATTACTAGGTGACTCCCTAAAACACCTAGGGTCATAATAATAGCTCCAACATATATGTCGAGGTAGTAGAGTACCTCAACAGACCGTTAGTGTGCTTAATCTGGCCCAAAAGGACATCGGAAACGGGAAGAAGGGATTTGCAAATGCATCAGACTATTTAGACCTGGGATGACTCGGACAGCATAACGGCTGTAAATGCTCAAAATGATTTGAGACATCCTGCAAAATGGTGGCATAACCACTTAACATCACAATATCAAAGTTCTGAGATGAACTGCCAACACACAGAAGTAGTAGGAACCGAACTCGGGCTTAAACTCAACAATCCTAGGCAACTACGGTTCAGTAACACGTCATCCTGATAGATAGATGAGAAGGCCTAGTTCTTAATCCCCGTAGAAAAGAAGAGGTTGACTCAGATCAGAAGGACATAAGGTAAAGGAGTAAAAAGAGCCTTACGTTCCCTTCCACAAACAATTCCCTTACATAGCTAAAGCTGTCGGGACCCCGATTCTAAGTCACACCGATCTAGCATGTAACACCTCATATCACTTTGCGGCCTCACACACGGTATCCCCACGGGTGTCGCCTTACCATGGCCCGGGACCGTTTGCGCCTTTTGGCTCACGTATATGATAGTGTCGCTAGCATCCATATGACAGAGAAACCGGGCCGACATGGCTAGTCGTGAACCCAAAGAGGCACAGACCTATGGAGACAGGCATACATGAATCACATCGAGCATGTCGGTCAACAGCGTATGAATCCGGGCTGTAGCACTAGGCTAATAGGACTCCGGAAGTCACCGCGTGACATTTCCCGAAGTGGAACACATGCCGGCCAGTCAAGTGTTCTGAGCAGTAGTGCTGGGCTAGCAGGACTCCGGTGAACCGGGCTGTAGCGGACTACTATGGCTCAAGGAAGCACTAGACTACATTTCCCCATAAGAGAGGCTGCCAAGGACAAACAACTAGATTGTCGGATCCCACACATAGCAATACACGTCACACGTACGCATAACATGCAAGTATGTGATGTACAAAATGGCATCACAACATAACGCAACTCATATAGATAAAGGCTCAGAAGAGCCACATAGCATTGAATACAAACAGGGGTCACATGACCCATCATTCAGAGCATACAAGCAACGGAAGCATTACATGTCTGAGTACAGACAACTACAAAAGAAAAGGGCTGAGAAGCCTGACTATCTACAAGACCCTTCCAAGGGTACAAGATCGTAGCTGAGGTAACAAGCTATTTTTCGAAGTCCAAGCAGTACTACTAGTGAGATAGATGTCTCATCTGCAAAACATAAAAAAAGCAAACATGAGTACAAAGGTACTCAGCAAGACTTACGTCAGACCCTATCATACATGCATTTGTATCAAGAAGGTAATGTGGGGTTTAGTTGCAGCAAGCCAGCTTTGACTCAGTGGCTATCCTGTTCTACAACAATGAGAAACTTCTTTGAGGTGAGGCAGCGCACACGAGTCCACTAATCACCACATCAATACACTACTATGGATTCATCCCCGTCTCTCCTACGAGAAGGCCATCCATATCACTCACACTTGTCTTGAGAATTTTAGAGTATCCACTAAGTTGTCTAGGTACCACGTAAGCATCCAAGAAGTCCATAACCGAGGACACGGCTATTCGAATAGATCATGATAACCCTGTAGGGGTGTACTTCATCACACATGCTCTCACCACTTATCACCATATACCCGTCATGTATCTCGGCAACCTTCAAGCGGAAGCCTGGCGAGGGTGTCGGCCACGACCTGACTAACCACGCAAGACTCTAATCCAGGTTTATCACCTATTTGGGTTCCATCCGCAAGGAGATCCGGCCGGGGTGTCGCTCACGGCCCCAAACGATGTGAGCAGGGTTCCCAAGCCCACCATCCGGGTGCCACTTGGTACACCGTGCCACCTGTGCCTAGTCTGTCCCGAGCCCACCCTGCCGGGTGCCACTCGGTAGAAAAATAGCACTACCTACAAACACCAGAAACTATTTGCAACTCCTGGACAGAGATCAAGGCGGTTAATAAGCCGAGAGAGCTTGGAGCGCCCGGAGCCCAATGTGTGGTAGTAGCTAGTCATTGGACAACTTGCACAGAACTCAGTTCTTAAGGACGGTCCCAATGAGACAACCCACCATGTACTCCTACATGGCCTCTCACCGCTACCTTTACCAAATCGTGTTCACACGCTTAACTCTCAGCACCAGAACATATCATAACACTCCAATTCATTCTCGATGAATCAGACCTGACACAACTCTAAGCAATAGCAGGCATGGCATGGTAGAAGCACAACATGGCTCAAACAACTCCTACACATGCTAGTGGGTTTCAACTATTTACTGTGGCAATGACAGGTCATGCAGAGGAATGGGTTCAACTATCGTAGCATAAAGTAGCAGTTGAATCGTTGTTGTCCTAATGCAATAAATGAGAGCAGGAGCGAGAGAGTAGGATTTTATCAGAATGAACAAGGGGGGGGGGGTTGCTTGCCTAGTAGATCAATAGAGGGGCACTGCTCCACTGATAGGTGCTCCCGAACACTTTCTGGAGCAGGACCTATCGAGAAGGAACAGTGTCGAAAATCAAACACAAATATATGCAACAATATGATGCATGATCATGGCATGAATATGTGATGTTGTTTGAGTTAATGCATCTAGCATTTATTTAGTTGAGGTCCATTTGAACCAAGGGTTCAAATGCAACTCCAAAATAAGCTCTTAAATATGCCATTAATAAGTTTTCATATATACAGCATGTATAGGTTGGTTTGTCATGGATGAAACTGGTACAGATGGATAGATTGAATTTTCCTGATAATTTTTCATATATAAATTATTTCAATCTGAGCTATGGTTGAATTTCTATGAATTTTTGAAGTTTTGAATATATTCTGGAATTTCCTGATTAATTTTAAACCAGAAAATGAGATATTGCGTCAGCATGACATCATGCCTACGTCAGCAGGTCAACGGAGCTGACCAGGTCAAATCTGACGTGTGGGGGCCACACGTCAGTGTCATGGTTAATTAACAGAGGGTTAATTAATCCTAACTACAAATTAGGGGGCGCCGGGGCCCATCTGTCACTGACCCACACGGGTCAAACCTGGGTCAACTGGGGGGGTTAGACCCGGTCAACCCCACCGGCGTTTAGCCGCCGGCGAGGCCGAACGCGGCGGAGGGGCTCAGGATCGCCGTTCCGGCGACCATTTGGGCGGCGGAGGCCACGGGCGAGGAGTCACGGCTCGCCCGCATCGTTTGGAGCAAGCGGGGGCTGCGGGGGTGGCTTGAGCTCGCCGGAGCAGAGCTCGCGGCGGCGGCCGGAGTTCGGTGGCGTGCGGGCACAGGCTACGGCTTGGGAGAGGCAAAAGGAAGAGCGGGGAAGGGTGCAGCAGCTCACCACGGGGACTACAGAGGCGGGGACGAGGCTGGGGCGCGTCAAGGGCAGCGTGAGGTCGCCGGAGATCTGCGCAGCCGAAGGTAGAAGACAGCGATGGCGGCGGCGATGCAGAGCATCCGGCGTCGCGTGACTCGTTGGAGAGGACGAGGGAGTCGCGGAGATGCTCGTGGACTCGTTGGAGGGGCGAGGGGACGGCGGGGAGCGCGTTGGCGGTGAGTTGCAGCGATGGCAGCCGCTCAGCTGTGAGAGGAAGAGCGAGGGGGAGGGAGCAGAGGAGGGGATGGGGACAAGAGAGAGCGAGAGAGAGCGAGAGAGAGAGATGGGGGGGTAGCGTGGCGCATGTAGAGAAGGCCAGGGCAACCAGGGAGGCAGGAGGTGGCGAGGCGCGTGCGTGCGTGCCACGGGCACACGCCCTCCTGCCCACTGGCAGGAGGTGGGAGACGATAGGGAGGTGGAAGTGGGCTGGGCTGGCTCTGCCCGGCTGGGCTGCTACAGTGGTGGGCTGGTTGGCCCACCAGGTAGGTTCTCCCTCTTTGTTTTCTTTTCTATTTTTCTGACATTTGTTTTGATTTGATAAAAATACCAAATCATTTTATTTTATTCTGTAAATTTTAGTAGGGACTAGTTGGACCACTCCAAAGCCCCTCACCAAAATTCAGAATTATTGGACAATATTTTATATATAATAAAATATTTATCCAACGCAAATAATTACTGGATTAATTCCAAATGCCCAAAATAAATACTTATGAGCTCCTAAAGATATTGGTTTGATTTTTATCTCTGTCCAATATTTTCAGAGAGCAACATGAACATTTTCTTGGACCTTTTTGGAGAAATTTTTATCTGGGTCATTTCCAGAAATGATTTCTGAGGGTTTCACAATCCCCATTTCAAAGTTAAATGAAATTTAAACATGATGCACACATGACTAGCTAGCCTAAGTCATACCAGAACTAGGGATGTGACAACTCGCCCCCACTCGGAAGAATCTCGTCCCGAGATTCAGGAGTCGGCGGGAAGAAAGCGGGGTACTCAAGTCGAAGACGATATTCACGCTCCCAAGTAGCTTCTCTCTCGGAATGATGAGTCCACTAAACCTTGAGAAACTTGATGTTATGACGTCGGGTGACACGCTCTGCTTGATCAAGGATGCAGACGGGGTACTCTCGATAAGTGAGGTTATCTTGGAGATCAAGCGTTTCGTGGTCCACTCCGCGGATGGGATCCGAGAAGCAATGCCTGGGTTGAGAGACGTGGAAGACATCATGAACTCGAGAAAGATGTGGTGGTAGTTCCAACTGGTAGGCAACCTCTCCTCGTTTAGCGAGAATGAGAAAGGGACCAATGTAACGAGGAGCCAACTTGCCCTTGATACCGAATCAATGGGTACCCTTCAAAGGGGTAACCCGAAGATAAGCTTTGTCGCCAATTTCATAAGCCACTTCCTTATGACGACGGTCATACTGGCTCTTTTGACGAGATTGGGCTGTTTTCAAATTCTCACGAATGATGCGAACTTGTTCTTCTGCCTCCTGGATCATATCCGGTCCAAAGAATTGTCTTTCACAGGTTTCTGACCAGTTCAAAGGTGTTCGACATTTTCGTCCATACAGAACCTCAAAAGGAGCTTTCTTGATGCTGGATTGGTAGCTATTGTTATAAGAAAACTCGGTAAAGGGAAGACACTTCTCCCAATACATACTAAATGAGATAACACAAGCTCTAAGCATGTCTTCGAGAATTTGGTTGACCCTTTCCACCTGGCCACTTGATTTAGGGTGGAAAGCGGTACTGAAGGAAAGATGGGTGCCCATGGCAGTTTGGAAACTCTCCCAGAAATGAGAAGTGAAAAGACTACCACGGTCTGAATTGATCTCTAGTGGAACACCATGAAGTGACACTATTCGAGAAATATATAAGTCAGCGAGCTGACTAGCAGTGATACTCTCTCAAACAGGTAGGAAGTGAGCCACTTTAGAAAGACGATCAATGACTACGAAGATAGCATTATTCCCTTTCTTGGTCCTGGGAAAGCCGGTGATGAAGTCCATACCAACTTTATCCCATTTCCATTCAGGAATAGCTAAAGGTTGAAGGGTGCCAGCAGGTCTCTGATGCTCTGCCTTCACACGACGACAAACATCACAGTTAGCAATAAATTGAGCAATTTCTCTCTTCATCCTAGTCCACCAGAACCTCTGGTGTAGGTCCTGATACATCTTAGTACTACCGGGATGAATCGTGAGAGGAGATTCATGCGCCTCCTTAAGGATTAATTGTTGAAGATGTTGATTCTTGGGAACCACCAAGCGACTCTCAAAGAAAACAACACCACGATCATCTATAAAGAAACTACCACCAACTCCTTTGTTAATGTTTCTCTTGATCCGGGAAATTCCCGTATCCTGCTTCTGAGCAGAGATGATTTGATCCACAAGAGTAGGTTTCGCCACCAAGGTAGAAAGGAATCCGTGAGGAGCAAGGTGGAGGTTAAGCTTACATAATTCCTCATGGAGAAGTGGTTGGCCCTGCTGCAACATGAGATTTTTGCAATAGGACTTACGACTTAGCGCATCAGCCATGACATTCCCCTTGCCTGGGGTGTAGGTAATCCCTAAGTCGTAATCTGAGATCAATTCCAGCCAACGTCTTTGCCTAAGGTTCAAATCTGGTTGGGTGAAGATATACTTGAGACTCTGGTGATCGGTGTAAATCTCGCAACGTTTACCAAGAAGGTAATGTCGCCATGTCTTAAGTGCATAGACTACGGCTGCAAGCTCTAGATCATGTGTAGGATAATTCTCCTCATGTGTATGCAACTGTCAAGATGCATAGGCAATCACATGGCGATCTTGCATAAGAATGCAACCTAGTCCCTGTCGTGAGGCATCACAATAGATAACAAAGTCCTTAGTGAAATCCGGTGGCACAAGTATGGGAGCAGAAGTCAAGCGTCTTTTCAGTTCCTGAAAACTGTGCTCACACTGTGGGGACCACTCAAACTTTTTATCTTTCTTGAGAAGTTCCGTGAGAGGTTTGGCCACTTTGGAGAAGTTCTCAACGAATCGGCGACAATAACTGGCTAGACCAAGGAAACTCCTAACTTGCTTAACTGTTTCAGGCGGAGTCCAATCAAGAACGGCCTGAACTCTTTTGGGATTGACAGCAATGCCCTTACCAGAGATTACGTGGCCGAGATAGGTCACTTCTGGCAACCAAAATTCGCACTTGGAGAACTTGGCATAAAGGCGGTGCTCTCTGAGTTTTCCTAGCACAAGTCTAAGATGTTCGGCATGCTCTTCCTCGTTCTTCGAGTAAATAAGGATATCATCGAGGTAAACCATGACGAACTTATCTAAGTACTCCATGAAGATCGAGTTCATCAAGCGAGAGAAAGTAGCTGGAGCATTGGTTAGACCAAAGGACATGACGGTGTACTCGTACTAACCATAATGAGTGACAAAAGCCGTCTTAGGAATGTCCCCATTTCTGATCTTGATTTGGTGGTAGCCTAACCTCAAATCCATCTTGGAAAAGACCGAGGATCCAGCGAGCTGATCATACAGGTCGTTGATCCTGGGGAGCGGATACTTGTTCTTTATCGTGACCAAATTAACGGGACGATAATCTACAACCATCCGGTCCGTACCATCCTTCTTCTTAACGAAGAGAACGGGGCAAGCCCAGGGAGAAGAACTAGGACGGATGAAACCCTTTTGCAAGGATTCATCGAGTTGTTTCTTAAGCTCAGCCAGTTCTAAGGGTGCCATCTTGTAAGGTCTCCTAGAGATTGGAGCGGTTCCTGGGATAAGATCTATGACAAATTCTACATCTCTGTCAGGTGGAATACCTGGCAGTTCCTCTGGAAAAACATCCGGAAAGTCACGGACTACCGGGATATCTTCAAGGTCAGGAAGAGGGTTGGCATTAAGAGAATAGAGCTGACGCTTTGCAACCCTAGTGGAGACGGTGACTATCTTGCCAGATGGGTGTGTAAGCTGAATAGACCTAGTTCGACTAGGCATGAGTATGTTCCTGTGTCTATCTCCTTACCTCTCTCTGAAAATATTGGGCAGAGGTAAAATTCAAACCAATATTTTTAGGGGCTCATAAATATTTATTTTGGCCATTTGGAATTAATCCAGTAATTATTTGCGTTGGATAAACATTTATATATATATATAATATTGTCCAATAATTCTGAATTTTGGTGAGGGGCTTTGGAATAATCCCTTAGGCCCCTGCAAAAATTGTCAGAATTAAATAAAATGATTTGGTATTTTTATTAAATCAAAACAAATGTCAGAAAATAGAAAACAAAAACAAAATAGAAGCAAAAGGGAAGAAAACCCACCTGCACTTACCTCCCTGTGCAGCCTGGCCTGGCCCAGTGGCCAACAGGCCGGCCTAGCCGACTGGCAGTGCCAGTCGTCCCCTTCCTCGCGCCAGGAGGACAGGGGCACATGCCCGGCGCGCGCGGCCACGCGTCCGGCCACGCCACCTGCCTGCCTGGCCTCTTCCCCGACGCCCTGGCCGTCCCGAACGTCGCCACGCGCCGCCCCGGACCTCTCGCACTCTCTCTCGCTCTCCCTCCTCCCCTGGATCCCTCTCTCTCGACCCGCCCGAGCACTGCCGTCGCCGTCGCTCGCTGTTGCCGTAGCCACCGACTTCCCCTCGCCTCGCTGTTGTGTCCAGAAGCTCCGCCACGTCTGCGTCTACCTCCTCGTCGAGCCACGCGCCTTGGGAGGCCCTGGAGCGCCTCCATCGTCGTCGTCTTCATCTCCGGCCGCCGTGGATCCCCATCGCCGCACCGTCGACCTTAGCGCGTCTCCAAGCTCGCTGACTACATCTACGATCTCCCCATGAGCTCTACTTCGTTCTCCCCTCCTCCCCGTGCTCGTTTTCCCCGCCTAGCTAGCTCAGCTGCCGCGCCCGAGACCCCATCACCGCCGGCCATGGCGCCATCGTGGCCAGAGGCCGAGCCAGCCGCTCCCGCCTAACTCCGGCGAAGCCAACATGGCGATGTCATTAGCCTCTAATGACGCCTTAACTAACACCCTAGTGCCACTGCCGTGTGGGCCCCGGCGCCAAAAATTAATTAGTTTAATTTCTGTTTAGATTAGTGCTAATCGGTGTGGACCCGACGTGTCAGCTTTGACTTGGTCAAGTGAACGTTGACCGGTCCCACCTGTCATAGACCCAAACCAGCCTGAGACACTGACCAGTGGGTCCCAGCGTCAGGTTTGACCTGGGCTGACGCTGTTGACTTGATGACATCATTCTGACGTCAGGCTGATGCAATAATGCTTTCTGGATTTTAAATAAATCAGAAATGATTTATTTAATCAGAAAAATGTCCAAAACTTCCAAAAATCATAGAAATTCAACCGTAACTCCAAATGAAATAATCTATATATGAAAAATTATCGGAAAAATCCAATCTATCCATTTATACTACTTTCATGCATGTTCAACCAACTTATACCCCACTGTATAAGTGAAAACATGATAATGGCATTTTAAATGCTAAATATGGAGTTTGCATATGAACCCTTGGTCCATATGGACTTCATCTAAATTGTTGCTAGATGCATTAGTGCAAAACACATTCATATTGCCATGTCATAGCATGCATCATATTGTTGCATATCATCATGTGTTGATTGAGTTCTTTCTCAGTTGCCGGTGTTTGTCCCCTCTCGATAGACGTTGTACCGACGCTGTGATCATTGACACTGATGAAGACCCAATGATATCTTCAGAAGTGCCAGGCAAGCAAAACCCCTTTGTTCATTCTGATACAATCCCACTCTCTCGCTCCTGCTCTCTTTTACTACATTATGACAACAACGATTCAACAGTTACTTGCTGCGGTAGTTGAGCCCCTTATCCTCTCATGACCTGTCATTGCCATAGTAAATAGATGAAACCCACTAGTATGAGTAGGAGTTGTTTGAGCCCTGATGTGCCTACTCATTCATGCTTATTTGTCATGCCTGCTATTGCATAGAGTTGTGTCAGGTCTGATTCATCGGGGATGAATCAGAGGTGTGTAAACATGTCCTACTGTTGAGAGCTAAGTGTGTGAACACGATTTGGTAAAGGTAGCAGTGAGAGGTCATGTAGGAGTACATGGTGGGTTGTCTCATTGAAGCCGTCCTTAGGATCTGAGTTCTGTGTTTGTGATCCATGAAACAGTTACTACCACGCATTGGGCCTCAAACCAATGGACCCTCTTGGCTTCTTGATCACCCTTGTCCTCTGTCCAGGAGTTGCAACTAGTTTCTGGTGTTTATAGGATATGTGTTGGTGGCCGTGCGTAGCGCTGACCCTAGGGTGGGCTATGATGCGGTAGATACACCGTGGCCGGGCATGCCGGGCGCCCGTTTGGTGTCTCGAAACCCTGTACACATCGTCCGGGGCCGTATGTGGAAACCTCGGCCGGACTCCCTGCGGATGGAACCTGGATAGGCGATAAACCTGGACTAGAGACTTGAGTGTTTAGGTAGGCCATGGCCGACACGCTCGTTGGGATTCCGCTTGAAGGTTGCCGAGTACATGTCATGTAAACGACGGTAAGTGGTGAGAGCGTGTGTGAAGATGTACACCCCTACAGGGTTATCATCATCTATTCGAATAGCCGTGTCCGCGGTAATGGATTTCTGGGTTGCCTATAACAGTTCATAGACAAGTGAAAGTGGATACTCTAAAACTCGCAAGATAAGTGTGAGTGCTATGGATGGCCTTCCCGTAGGGAGACGGGAGCGGATCCATAGTGGTGTATTGAATGGTGAATATGTGGACTCGTGTGCACCACCTCAAAAGAGTTGCTTGCAGTCGTAGTTCAGGTTAGCCACTGAGTCAAAGCTGGCTTGCTGCAGTTAAACTCCACCACCCCTTTATTGATACTGATGCATATGTAGATAGTTCTGATGTAAGTCTTGCTGGGTACATTTGTACTCACATTTTCTTAATTTATGTTTTGCAGAGAGACTTCAGTCTCGCTAGTAGTTTCGCGTGGACTTCGACGTTTAGCTTGATACCTCAGCTACGATCTTGTGCCCTCGGCAGGATCTAGTAGATAGTCAGGCTTCTCAACCTTTTCCATTTGTAGATGTCTGTACTCAGACATGTTAAGCTTCCGCATGTGCTTTGATTTGTATGCTATGATTGTTGGGTCATGAGACCCATGTTTGTAATATCTCACTCCTCGGAGCCTAATGAATAAATACTTGAGTTGTAGAGTTATGTTGTGATGCCATGTTGTATTTACACATATCGAGCATATTGTGTGTATGATTGAAATGCTTGGTATGTGTGGGATCCGACAATCTAGTGGTTTATCCTTGGCAGCCTCTCTTATGGGGAAATGTAGTCTAGTGCTTCCATGAGCCATAGTAGTCCGCTACAGCCCGGTTCACTGGAGTCCTGCTAGCCCAGCACTACTGCTCAGGACACTTGACTGGCCGGCATGTGTTTCACTTCGTTCCTTTATCTGTCCCTTCGGGGAAATGTCACGCGGTGACATCCGGAGTCCTGCCTAGCCTGCTACAGCCCGGGTTCCCGGAGTCCTGTTAGCCCAGTGCTACAGCCCGGATTCACACGCTGCTGACCAACATGCTCGATGTGATTCATGTATGCCTGTCCCCATAGGTTAGTGCCGCTTTGGGTTCACGATTAGCCATGTCGGCCCGGGTTCTCTGTCATATGGATGCTAGCGACACTATCATATACGTGAGCCAAAAGGCGCAAACGGTCCCGGGCCATGGTAAGGCGACACTCGTGGGAATACCGTGCGTGAGGCCGCAAAGTGATATGAGGTGTTACCGGCTAGATCGATGTGACTTGGAATCGGGGTCCTAACAGACATGTATCCCAATTGTAAAAACAATGCTATTTCGATTATAAAGGTTGTGTTTATAATTTTTCCTGAAAGTATTATGATGCCTCCCGAGCGGCCGTTTATGCATGTATATAACCTGAAAGTTTGCAGTCGTCGGCTTCATCCCCCACGCACATAATGCGGGGGTGTTCAGAAAAGAGTGTATTCACACTTGACCCAACATCTTGGTCCATTAAGGAGGTGATAGTGCGGCGAACAAGGCAATCAGACTATATAGCTTTAACACTTTCACTTAGCCATAGGAGTTTGACGGTGGGGCTACTATATAGCGCCTGGTACTTCCGCGCTCATCCAAATATAGTGCGCGTACATACATGACCGGGAAACCATTCCTTCGTTAATGCAGAGGAATCGCGAAGATTCCGCTGAGTCGTCGAGTGGTTGACTAGTCTCACACTTTATCATGACAGTCAGTTTTCGGCTTTCTCTACTAAGGTGCTCATCCGGATGAACCAGGGCACAATCGCAGCAGTTATCCCAGTGCCACCTTAGCCGATAGAGCAGAACGTAAGGTAGCAAAACATGGGAGCCGGGCAAACCCAACTATTGACCAACGACATAATTCAGAGCTGATGCATATAAGGCCAAACTCGCGACGCCGAACACTCCCTAAGGTATTCGGACTTTACAGCATATACTGGGCTGAGTAACGCCCTCGATAATGAGCCCTGATTTTCCAGGTACTTGCATTAGTCTGACGTGATGAAATTCCAAATAACGCTAGCATCCCTTTCGGATGTGTTGAGTATCCGGAGGGAGTGAAGCAACAAGAGATAGTAAAAAAGGTTTACACAGGGTCTTAATCTAAAAAGAAGCCTTTGAGCGGGGCCCTGCTGCACGTCTGTGCCTGTGTCTCCGTTGTGCTGTATCCTGGAAGGGTGTAGCACGATGATCATCTATAAAATAGAAAAATGCAGGTGAAAGTCTTCGTGCGAAAAATTGGTTATTCTTAATGAACCATTAAAATGCAATCTAAATAGGGTCAAGCCGAACTGTAGCCCTTTTTACATGCGGGAAGCCCCTAGCACTACCTATGGGGGTATATCCATCGACCCAATCTCAGGTTTATCTGAGCTGTTACAGCTAGTGGTGCGCCGGACTCGTCTAACCGTGTCCGCGGTCTTGACGACCGATCATTTCTTATGGTTGGAGAGGCCGTTCAGTGATTGGATGCTAGAGCCGCCACATATTCCTCCGTACGTGAGGAACGCTCTGTGTTTCCGCTAACTATGATGATGCCACATGGACCGGGCATCTTAAGCTTAAGATAAGCGTAATGCGGTACTGCATTAAATTGAGCAAAGGCCGTTCTTCCGAGTAGTGTGTGATGGACGCTTTGGAATGGAGCGATGTTGAAGGTTAATTCTTCGCTTTGGAAGTTGTCTGGAGAACCGAATACAACCTCTAGTACTAGAGAGCCCGTGCAGCGGGCCTCTGGGCCTGGTATTACTCCTTTAAAGGTAGTATTGCTTTGGCTGATTCTTGTCGGGTCTATCCCCATTTTGCCGACGGTGTCCTGATATATCAGATTAAGACTACTACCGCCGTCCATAAGGACTCGGGTGAGATGGTATCGGTTAATTATTGGGTCTAGCACCAAGGCAGCCGATCCTCCGTGCCGGATACTAGTCGGGTGATCCCTGCGATCAAAAGTGATCGGGTAGGCCGACCAAGGGTTGAACTTGGGGGTGATGGGCTCCATGGCGTATATGTCTCGGGGTGCGCACTGGCGCCTCCTCTTTGGTATGTGAGTTGCGTAAATCATGTTCATTGTTTTGACCTCTCGTGGGAATTTTTTCTGTCCCCCAGTGTTCGGCTGGCGAGGCTCATCCTCGTCTTCGCTTGGTGTCTCCCTCCCCTTGTGTTCGGCGTTTAGCTTGCCGGTGTTCTTGAAGACCCAGCATTCTCTGTTGGTGTGATTTGCAGGTTTGTCGGAGGTGCCATGAATCTGACATAATCTGTCTAGAATCTTGTTTAGGCTGGACGGTCCATCTCTGCTGCCTTTAAATGGCTTTTTCCGTTGACCGGGTCGAGAGCCCCTGAATCCGGCGTTTACCGTGGTGTTGTCTGGGCTGTCTTTGTTGTTTCAACGCTTGCTTTTATTGCATCGCGGTTTCCCGTTGCCATCCCTGACTTCGGATGTGCCTGGGTTGCTGGTGCCGCTACGGGCCAGCCAACTGTCTTCGCCCGTGCAAAAGCGGGTCATAAGGCTTGTTAGGGCTGTCATTGTCCTCGGTTTTTCTTGGCCGAGGTGTTTGGCGAGCCATTCGTCCTAGACATTGTGCTTGAAAGCCGCTAAGGCTTCGGCATCCGGGCAGTCGACGATTTGATTCTTCTTCATGAGAAATCTGTTCCAAAGCTTTCGAGCTGACTCTCCGGACCGTTGAATTATGTGACTTAAATCGTCTTTGTCTGGAGGTCAGACATAGGTCCTTTGAAAATTGGCCCTAAAAGCATCCTCAAGCTCTTCCCAGCTTCCAATTGAGTTTTCGGGGAGGCTTTTCAGCCAGTGCCGAGCTAGTCCTTTCAACTTGAGGGGCAGGTATTTGATGGTGTGGAGATCATCTCCGCGAGCCATGTGGATGTGAAGGATAAAGTCCTCAATCCAGACCCCAGGGTCTATCATTCCGTCGTATGCCTCTATGTTCACGGGTTTGAATCCCTCTGGAAATTCATGATCCAGCACCTCATCGGTGAAGCATAGGGGGTGCGCGGCACCCCTGTATTTGGATGTGTCATGGCACTCTTCGGACGGTTTTAGCATTTGGTTTTGATACCGAGCTTTTATTCGGTCAGTATAGTCGTTTGGGCGGCCATGATTCTGTGCCGGAGCGCGCTTCCTGGATCCGTAGATGGACCTGGCCATACCGGCTTTTTTGTGCAGGTCTTCACGTAAATCGTGCGCTAACTTGTGTGCGACGTCGTTAGCCGCCCTGTCGCGGCCACGGGGTGGTCGATCCGGCTGATCAGCCGTTTTATTTTTCGGCTGAATGGGCTCTAAAGCCTCGTCGTCGAATTCAGGCAGCAGCTTGCGCTTTGGATAGCTCTTTGTGTGGCGACTGCCGCCGTACTTTTCTTCAGTGTCAAGCACTTCATTCCATCTGCCGTTGAGCGTATTCTACGCGGCCTTAAGCCTTTGCTTCTGCTTCTTCAGGCTCCCCGCGGTGGCAATAAGCCTTCTATGGAGGTTCTCTTTTTCCAAGTGCCTTTCCGGGATGATGTGTGCATCGTCGTCCGGACTGTTCTCCTCTCCGGAGACAGGTTGATGAGCTTTACCCTCGGCGTCGCCGTGATCGGACAGCGGCTCCGTACTATGTTCACCGTCCGCTTGGTCATCCTGCTCCATCGCTGGGTCCATATGGTCGTCATTTGGAGTCGATCGGGGTATTATTCTTTCTTGCGCTCTTATCGCTGTTTTTGCTGAGGCGGGATTTGGAGCGGCGCCTGCATCGTTGCTTTGGTTTCTTCTCGAGGGGACTATCCTTCGATGCATCCTTCCGTTCCACGTCGTTGTTTTCTTTGGGTGTATCCACCATGTATATATCGTGTGATGAAGTGGTTGTCCAGCGCCCTGTGGGCGGTGGTTCCTGTTCCTTGATACGTCTCCAACGTATCTATAATTTTTGATTGCTCCATGCTATATTATCTACTGTTTTGGACATTATTGGGCTTTATTATCCACTTTTATATTATTTTTGGGACAAACCTATTAACCGTAGGCCCAGCCCAGAATTGCTATTTTTTTTGCCTGTTTTAGGGTTTCGAATAAAAGGAATATCAAAAGCAGTGCAAATGGAAGGAAACCTTCAGGAACGTGATTCTCACCGAACATGATCCAGGAGACTTGGACCCTATGTCAAGAAACAAAGGAGGAGGCCACGAGGTAGGGGGGCGCGCCATCCACCCTCGTGGGCCCCGTATTGCTCCCCCGACGTACTCCTTCCTCCTATATATACCTACGTACCCACAAACGATCAGATACGGAGCCAAAACCTTAATTCCACCGCCGCAACTTTCTGTATCCACGAGATCCCATCTTGGGGCCTGTTCCGGAGCTCCGCCGGAGGGGGCATCCATCACGGAGGGCTTCTACATCAACACCATAGCCTCTCCGATGAAGTGTGAGTAGTTTACCTCAGACCTTCGGGTCCATAGTTATTAGCTAGATGGCTTCTTCTCTCTTTTTGTATCTCAATACAATGTTCTCCCCCTCTCTTGTGGAGATCTATTCGATGTAATCTTCTTTTTGCGGTGTATTTGTTGAGACCGATGATTTGTGGGTTTATGATCAAGATTATCTATGAACAATATTTGAATCTCCTCTGAATTCTTTTATGTATGATTGGTTATCTTTGCAAGTCTCTTCGAATTATCAGTTTGGTTTGGCCTACTAGATTGGTCTTTCTTGCGATGGGAGAAGTGCTTAGCTTTGGGTTCAATCTTGCGGTGTCCTTTCCCAGTGACAGTAGGGGCAGCAAGGCACGTATTGTTGCCATCAAGGATAACAAGATGGTTTTTTTATCATATTGCATGAATCTATCCCTCTACATCATGTCATCTTGCTTAAGGCATTACTCTGTTTTCATGAACTTAATACTCTAGATGCAAGCTGGATAGCGGTCGATGAGTGGAGTAATAGTAGTAGATGCAGGCAGGAGTCAGTCTACTTGTCTTGGACGTGATGCCTATATACATGATCATACCTAGATATTCTCATAACTATGCTCAATTCTGTTAATTTCTCAATAGTAATTCGTTCACCCACCGTAAAATATTATGCTCTTGAGAGAAGCCACTAGTGAAACCTATGGCCCCCGGATCTATCTTCATCATATTAGTCTTCCAATACTTAGTTATTTCCTTTTCCTTTTCCTTTGCTTTATTTTGCTTTGCATCTCTATCATGAAAATACCACAAATATTATCTTATCATATCTATCAGATCTCACTCTCGTAAGTGACCGTGAAGGGATTGCTAACCCCTTATCGCGTTGGTTGCGAGGAGTTATTTGTTTTGTGCAGGTACGAAGGACTCGCGCGTAGCCTCCTACTGGATTGATAACTTGGTTCTCAAAAACTGAGGGAAATACTTACGCTACTTTGCTGCATCACCCTTTCCTCTTCAAGGAAATCCAACGCAGTGCTGAAGAGGTAGCAGAGAAGATTTCTGGCGCCGTTGCCGGGGAGTCTACGCAAAAGTCAATATACCAAATACCCATCACATACCATTATGTCCCGCATTGCATTATTTGCCATTTGCCTCTCGTTTTCCTCTCCCCCACTTCACCCTTGCCATTTTATTCGCCCTCTCTCTCTCTATCCTCCCTATCTTTCTCAGTTTGCCTCTTTTTGCCCGCTTGCTTTTTGTTTGCTTGTGTGTTAGTTTGCTTTCTTGTCACGATGGCTCAAGATAACACTAAATTGTGTGACCTTACCAATACCAACAATAATGATTTTATTAGCACTCCAATTGCTCCTCTTACCGATGCTGAATCTTGTGAAATTAATGCTGCCTTGCTGAATCTTGTTATGAAAGATCCGTTTTCTGGCCTTCCTAGTGAAGATGCCGCTACCCATCCAAATAGCTTTGTTGATCTATGTGATATGCAAAAGAAGAAAGATGTGGATAATGATATTGTTAAATTGAAGCTATTTCCTTTTTCACTTAGAGATCGTGCTAAAGCTTGGTTTTCGTCTTTGCCTAAAAATAGTATTGATTCATGGAATAAGTGCAAAGATGCTTTTATCTCTAAGTATTTTCCTCCCTCTAAGATCATCTCCCTTAGAAACGATATTATGAATTTTAAGCAACTTGATCATGAACATGTTTCACAAGCTTGGGAGAGGATGAAATTAATGATACGTAATTGCCCTACTCATGGTTTGAATTTGTGGATGATTATACAATTTGTTTATGCTGGATTGAATTTTGCTTCTAGAAATCTTTTAGATTCGGCCGCAGGGGGCGCTTTTATGGAAATCACTTTAGGATAAGCTACTAAACTCCTAGATAATATTATGGTTAATTATTCTCAATGGCATACTGAAAGATCTACTAATAAAAAGGTGCATGCGATAGAAGAAATTAATGTTTTGAGTGGAAAGATGGATGAACTTATGAAATTATTTTCTAGTAGGAGTGTTTCTTCTGATCCTAATGATATGCCCTTGTCTACTTTGATTGAGAATAATAATGAATCTATGGATGTGAATTTTGTTGGTAGGAACAATTTTGGTAATAACGCGTATAGAGGAAATTTTAATCCTAGGCCTTATCCTAGTAATCCCTCTAATAATTATGGTAATTACTCCAACAATTCTTATGGAAATTATAATAAGATGCCCTCTGATTTTGAATCTAATATTAAAGAATTTATTACTTCTCAAAAGAATTTCAATGCTTTGATTGAAGAAAAATTGCTTAAGATTGATGAGTTGGCTAGGAACGTTGATAGAATTTCTATTGATGTTGATTCTTTGATACTTAGATCTATTCCTCCTAAGAATTATATCAATGAGTCTCTCAAAGCCATGAGAATTTCCATTGATGAGTGCAAAGAAAGAACCACTAGGTTGCGTGCTAAGAAAGATGCCTTTATAAGAGCGTGTTCTTCTAGTTCCTATGAAAATAAAGATGAAGATCTAAAAGTTATTGATGTGTCCCCTATTAAATCTTTATTTTTCAATATGAATCTTGATAATTATGGGACTGAATATGATCCACCTTTACCTAGAAGGCGTTCCAAAAATTCGGAGTTCTTAGATCTTGATGCTAAAATTGATAAAAGTGGGATTGAAGAAATTAAAACCCTAGATGTTGCTAAACCCACTATTTTGGATTTCAAGGAATTTAATTATGAAAATTGCTCTTTGATTGATTGTATTTCCTTGTTTCAATCCGTGCTAAATTCTCCTCATGCTTATAGTCAAAATAAAGCATTTACTAAACATATCGTTGATTCCTTGATGCAATCTTATGAAGAAAAACTTGAGTTGGAAGTCTCTATCCCTAGAAAACTGATGAGTGGGAACCAACTATTAAAATTAAAATTAAAGATCATGAATGCTATTCTTTGTGTGATTTGGGTGCTAGTGTTTTCACGATTCCAAAGTCTTTGTGTGATTTATTAGGTTTCCGTGATTTTGATGATTGCTCACTAAACTTGCACCTTGCAGATTCCACTATTAAGAAACCTATGGGAAGAATTAATCATGTTCTTATTATTTCAAATAGGAATTATGTGCCCGTAGATTTTATCGTTCTTGATATAGATTGCAATCCTTCATGTCCTATTATTCTTGGTAGACCTTTCCTTAGAACGATTGATGCAATTATTGATATGAAGGAAGGAAATATGATATTCCAATTTACGTTAAGGAAAGGCATCTAACACTTTCCTAGAAAGAAAATTAAATTATCTTATGAATCTATTATGAGAGCTACTTATGGATTGCCAACCAAAGATGGCAATACCTAGATTTATCCTTGCTTATTATGCCTAGCTAGGGGCGTTAAACGATAGCGCTTGTTGGGAGGAAACCCAATTTTATTTTTATTCCTTGCTTTTTGCTCCTGTTTAGTAATAAATAATTTATCTAGCCTCTGTTTAGGTTGTGTTTTTTGTGTTTAATTAGTGTTTGTGCCAAGTAGAACCGTTGGGAAGACTTGGGGAAAGTCTTGTCAATCTTGCTGTAAAAAACAGAAAGTTTAGCGCTCACGAGAACTGCTGCCATTTTTATTTGGAAAATTATATTTAGTTAATTATTTTTTCAGATGATTAATAGATAAATTACTCATGTCCATAAATTTATTTTAGAATTTTTGGGGTTCCAGATCTTGCGCTAGATACAGATTACTACAGATTGTTCTGTTTTTGACAGATTCTGTTTTTCGTGTGTTGTTTGCTTATTTTGATGAATCTATGGCTAGTAAAATAGTTTATAAACCATAGAGAAGTTGGAATACAGTAGGTTTAACACCAATATAAATAAAGAATGAGTTCATTACAGTACCTTGAAGTGGTCTTTTTTTTTCTTTCGCTAACGGAGCTCACGAGATTTCCTACTTTGAGTTTTGTGTTGTGAAGTTTTCAAGTTTTGGGTAAAGATTTGATGGATTATGGAACAATGAGTGGAAAGAGCCTAAGATTGGGGATGCCCATGGCACCCCCAAGATAATCTAAGGACACCTAAAAGCCAGAGCTTGGGGATGCCCCGGAAGGCATCCCCTCTTTCGTCTACTTCTATCGGTAACTTTACTTGGAGCTATATTTTTATTCACCAGATGATATGTGTTTTGCTTGGAGCGTCTTGTATGATTTGAGTATTTGCTTTTTAGTTTACCACAATCATCCTTGCTGTACACACCTTTTGAGAGAGCCATACATGATTTGGAATTTGTTAGAATACTCTATGTGCTTCGCTTATATCATTTGAGTTATATAGTTTTGCTCTAGTACTTCACTTATATTTTTTTGAGCACGGTGGTGGATTTGTTTTATAGAAACTATTGATCTCTCATGCTTCACTTAGATTATTTTGAGAGTATTAAATAGCATGGTAATTTGCTTAAATAATCCTAATATACTTGGTATTCAAGAATAGTAAAAACTTTCTTATGAGTGTGTTGAATGCTATGAGAAGTTTGATACTTGATAATTGTTTTGAGATATGAAGATGGTGATATTAAAGTTCTGCTAGTTGAGTAGTTGTGAATTTGAGAAATACTTGTGTTAAAGTTTGTAATTCCCGTAGCATGCACATATGGTGAACCGTTATGTGATGAAGTCAGAGCATGATTTATTTTTTGACTGTCTTCCTTATGAGTGGCGGTCGGGGACGAGCCATGGTCTTTTCCTATGAATCTATCCCCCCTAGGAGCATGCGCGTAATACTTTGCTTTGATAACTTTTAGATTTTTGCAATAAGCATATGAGTTCTTTATGACTAATGTTGAGTCCATGGATTATATGAACTTTTATTCCTTCCACAATTGCTAGCCTCTCTAAATACTGCACACCTTTCGCCGGTATCATACACCCACCATATACCTTCCTCAAAACAGCCACCATACCTACCTATTATGGCATTTCCATCGCCATCCCGAGATATATTGCCATGCAACTTTCCACCGCCCCGTTTATTATGACACACTCCATCATTGTCATATTGCTTAGCATGATCATGTAGTTGACATCGTATTTGTGGCACAGTCACCATTCATAATTCTTTCATACATGTCACTCTTGATTCATTGCATATCCCGGTACACCCCCGGAGGCATTCATATAGAGTCATATCTTGTTCTAAGTATCGAGTTGTAATTGTTGAGTTGTAAGAAAATAAAAGTGTGATGATCATCATTATTAGAACATTGTCCCAGTGAGGAAAGGATGATGGAGACTATGATTCCCCCACAAGTCGGGATGAGACTCCGGACGAAAAAAAGAGGCCATAAAAAAAGAGAAAAGGACTAAATAAAAAAAGAGAAAATGAGAGAAGGGACAATGTTACTATCCTTTACCACACTTGTGCTTCAAAGTAGCACCATGATATTCATGATAGAGAGTCTCTCGTTTCGTCACTATACTAGTGGGAATTTTTCATTATAGAACTTGGCTTGTATATTCCAATGATGGGCTTCCTCAAAATGCCCTAGGTCTTCGTGAGCAAGCAATTTGGATGCACACCCACTTAGTTTCTTTTGTTGAGCTTTCATATACTTATAGCTCTAGTGCATCCGTTGCATGGCAATCCCTACTCACTCACATTGATATCTATTGATGGGCATCTCCATAGCCCGTTAATACGCCTAGTTGATGTGAGACTATCTTCCCCTTTTGTCTTCTCCACAACCACCATTCTATTCCACATATGGTGCTATATCCATGGCTCACACTCATGTATTGCGTGAAGATTGAAAAAGTTTGAGGATGTCAAAAGTATGAAACAATTGCTTGGCTTGTCATCGGGGTTGTGCATGATTTAAATATTTTGTGTGGTGAAGATAGAGCATAGCCAGACTATATGATTTTGTAGGGATAACTTTCTTTGGCCATGTTATTTTGAGAAGACATGATTGCTTTGTTAGTATGCTTGAAGTATTATTATTTTTATGTCAATACTAAACTTTTATCTTGAATCTTTTGGATCTGAATATTCATACCACAATTAAGAAGAATTACATTAAAATTATGCCAAGTAGCACTCCACATCAAAAATTATCTTTTTTAACATTTACCTACTCGAGGACGAGCAGGAATTAAGCTTGGGGATGCTTGATATGTCTCCAATGTATCTATAATTTTTGATTGCTCCATGCTATATTATCTACTGTTTTGGACATTATTGGGCTTTATTATCCACTTTTATATTATTTTTGGGACTAACCTATTAACCGAAGGCCCAACCTAGAATTGCTGTATTTTTCTTTGCCTATTTTAGGGTTTCGAAGAAAAGGAATATCAAACGGAGTCCAAACGGAATGAAACCTTCGGGAACGTGATATTCTCACCGAACATGATCCAGGAGACTTGGACCCTAAGTCAAGAAACAAAGGAGGAGGCCACGAGGTAGGGGGCGCGCCTGCCCCCCCAGGCGCGCCCTCCACCCTCGTGGCCCCCCCGTTGCTCCATCGACGTACTCCTTCCTCCTATATGTACCTACGTACCCCCAAACGATCAGATATGGAGCCAAAACAAAAATTCCACCGGCACAACTTTCTGTATCCACGAGATCCCATCTTGGGGCCTGTTCGGGAGCTCTGCCGGAGGGGGCATCCATCACGGAGGGCTTCTACATCAACACCATAGCCTCTCCGATGAAGTGTGAGTAGTTTACCTCAGACCTTCGGGTCCATAGTTATTAGCTAGATGGCTTCTTCTCTCTTTTTGGATCTCAATACAATGTTCTCCCCTCTCTTGTGGAGATCTATTCGATGTAATCTTCTTTTTGCGGTGTGTTTGTTGAGACCGATGAATTGTGGGTTTATGATCAAGATTATCTATGAACAATATTTGAATCTCCTCTGAATTCTTTTATGTATGATTGGTTATCTTTGCAAGTCTCTTCGAATTATCAGTTTGGTTTGGCCTACTAGATTGATCTTTCTTGCAATGGGAGAAGTGCTTAGCTTTGGGTTCAATCTTGCGGTGTCCTTTCCGAGTGAAAGTAGGGGCAACAAGGCACGTATTGTATTGTTTCCATCGAGGATAACAAGATGGTTTTCTTATCATATTGCATGAATCTATCCCTCTACATCATGTCATCTTGCTTAAGGCGTTACTCTGTTTTTATGAAGTTAATACTATAGATGCATGCTGGATAGCGGTCGATGAGTGGAGTAATAGTAGTAGATGCAGGCAGGAGTCGGTGTACTTGTCTTGGACGTGATGCCTATATACATGATCATACCTAGATATTCTCATAACTATGCTCAATTCTGTCAATTGCTCAACAGTAATTCGTTCACCCACCGTAAAATACTTATGCTCTTGAGAGAAGCCACTAGTGAAACCTATGGCCCCCGGATCTATCTTCATCATATTAATCTTCCAATACTTAGTTATTTCCTTTGCTTTTTTACTTTGCTTTATTTTACTTTGCATCTCTATGATAAAAATACCAACAATATTATCTTATCATATCTATCAGATCTCACTCTCGTAAGTGACCGTGAAGGGATTGACAACCCGTTATCACGTTGGTTGCGAGGAGTTATTTGTTTTGTGCAGGTACGAGGGACTTGCGCGTAGCCTCCTACTAGATTGATACCTTGGTTCTAAAAAACTGAGGGAAATACTTACGCTACTTTGCTGCATCACCCTTTCCTCTTCAAGAGGTAGCATTGTCATCCAGACCATCGATGTCTTCGGAGTCGAAATCAAGCATGTCGGTTAGGTCGTCGACAGTGGCTATTAAGTGGGTGGTGGGTGGGGAACGAATTCCTTCGTCGTCCGCTTCCCACTCGAGCCGGACATAGTTCGGCCGAGGGTCTCCTGACAAGGAGAGAGACCTCAATGAATCTAGCACATCTCCCAAGGGCGAGTGTTGAAAAATATCTACGGAGGTAAACTCCATGATCGGTGCCCAATTAGATTGGATAGGCATGAACGCAGGTGGTTCGGAGCCTATGGCCAGGGACGAATCCAAGGGTCCGGTAACACAGGTCTCATAGGAGGTGAAGTCAGTATTCGGCTCTATTGTCGCTGAGTGTGCGGCCTCCATGGTGGGGTCCATCCACCCGTCCTCGGATGGCATGATCTGCTCCGGATTGAGGGCCGGAGTAACCGCAGGTGCGATCTCCCGAACACCGTCCGATGGCAAAGCTAAGTCATGCTTATCGTGACTGTGCGGCGCGCCTGACATGAGCTCGAATCCGTCGAAGATCAAGTCTCCATGGATATCGGCAGTGTGGTTCAAGCTTCGAAATCTGACCTGACGGCCAGGGGCGTAGCTATCGATGTGCTCTAGATGGCCAAGCGAGTTGGCCCGCAGTATGAAGCAGCCGAATACGAAGATCCGTCTGGGGAGAAAAACCTCACCCTGGATTGCATCATTACCGATGATCAAAGGAGCCATCAAGCCTTTATCGTGACGGCACAGTGGAACTCTTAATGAAAGCACCAATGTCGGTGTCAAAACCGGCGGATCTCGGGTAGGGGGTCCCGAACTTTGCGTCTAAGGCGGATGGTAACAGGAGGCGGGGGACACAATGTTTACCCAGGTTCGGGCCCTCTCGATGGAGGTAATACCCTGCTTCCTGCTTGATTGATCTTGATGATATGAGTATTACAAGAGTTGATCTACCACGAGATCGTAGAGGCTAAACCCTAGAAGCTAGCCTATGATTATGTTTGTTGTTGTCCTACGGACTAAACCCTCTGGTTTATATAGACACCAGAGGGGGCTAGGGTTACACAGAGTCGATTACAGAGAAGGAGATCTACATATTTGAATTGCCAAGCTTGCCTTCCATGCAAAGGAGAGTCCCACCTGGACACAGGACGAAGCCTTCAATTTTGTATCTTCATAGTCCAACAATTTGGCCAAAGTATATAGTCCGGCTATCCGAGGACCCCCTAATCCAGGACCCCCTCATGGTGCGCCCCCTATAGGGCTAGCCACGTGGGGAGAAAGGAAAAGGAGAGAAGGAAAAGGAAAGTATGAAGTAGGACTCCTACTTCCTTCCCCTCCCCTCCTTCCTTTCCCCCTTGTCCAAATATGGTAAGGGGGCCGAATTGGACTAGGGGCCCAAGTAGGATTCCTCCTACCTGGGCGCGCCCTAGGCTGCCTCCCTCCCTATCCCTCCTTTATATACGTGGGGAGGGCACCCCTAGAACACACATGAATTGTTCCTAGCCATGTGCGGCGCCCCCTCCATAGTTAACACCCCGGTCATGTCGTTGTAGTGCTTAGGCAAAGCCCTACATCGGTAACATCATCATCACCATCACCACGCTGTCGTGCTGACAAAACTCTCCCTCGGCCTCAACTGGATCAAGAGTTCGAGGGACGTCACTGAGCTGAACGTGTGTAGATCGCGGAGGTGCCGTGCATTCGGTACTTGGATTGGTTGGATCGCGAAGACGTTCGACTACATCAACCGCGTTACTAAAAGCTTCCGCTTTCACTCTACGAGGGTACGTGGACACACTCTCCCCGCTCATTGCTATGCATCTCCTAGATAGATCTTGCGTGATCGTAGGATTTTTAAATACTACGTTCCCCAACAATGGCATCAGAGCCAGGTCTATGCATAGATGTTATATGCATGAGTAGAACACAAAGAGTTGTGGGCGATAATAGTCATACTGCTTACCAGCAACTTCTTACTTTGATTTGGCGGTATTGTTGGATGAAGCGGCCCGGACCAACATTACATGACCACATTCATGAGACTGGTTCTACTGACGTGCTTGGCACATAGGTGGCTGGCGGGTGTCTGTTTGTCAAACTTTAGTTGAATCGAGTTTGACTATGCCCGGTCCTTGTTGAAGGTTAAAACAACACACTTGATGAAAAATCGTTGTGGTTTTGATGCGTAAGTAAGAACGATTCTTGTTAGAAGCCCGTAGCAGCCACGTAAAACTTGCAACAACAAAGTAGAGGACGTCTAACTTGTTTTTGCAGGCATGTTGTCATGTGATATGGTCAAGACGTGATGAGATATAAATTGTTGTATGAGATGATCATGTTTTGTTGAAGTTATCGACAACTGGCAGGAGCCTTATGGTTGTCTCTTTATTGCATACGATGCAAGTGACATATAATTGCTTTACTTTATCGCCATGCGATAGTAATAGTTGCAAAAGCAATAGTTGGTGAGGCGACCATGTGACGACATGTTGATAAAGATCAATGTTGGGGATATCGCTTATCGGGAACTTATCGGTCGACCCATGATAAGGGTTAAATCGGCCAGTTTATCGGCATATCGGCCGATTTATCGCCATATCGGCTAATTTATCAGCCGATTTATCTTATCGGTCAAACAACGGTAAGCGATAAATCATCCGATTTATCGGAATATCAGAAGATATCTTGAACAGTGATAAAGATCAAGATGATGGAGATCATGGTGTCATGCCGGTGACATGGAGATCATGACGGCACTTTGGAGATGGAGATCAAAGGCACAAGACGATGATGTCCATATCATGTCACATATTTTGATTGCATGTGATGTCTATCTTTTATGCATCTTACTTTGCTTAGTACGATGGTAGCACTATAAGACGATCTCTCACTAAATTTCAAGGCACACGTGTTCTCCCTGAGTATGCACCGTTGCTACAGTTCGTCGTGCCGAGACACCACATGATGATCGGGTGTGATAAGCTCTACGTTCACATACAACGGGTGCAAGCCAGCTTTGCACACCCAGAATACTTGGGTTAAACTTGACGAGCCTAGCATATGAAGATATAGCCTCGGAACAATGAGACCAAAAGGTCGAGCGTGAATCATACAGTAGAGATCATCAACATAGTGATGTTCACCATTGAAAGCTACTCCATCTCATGTGATGATCAGACATGGTTTAGTTGATTTGGATCACGTGATCACTTAGTGAAGGAAATATGTCCTAGAGGCAATAATGAAGTTTTTATTTATATTTCCTTATATCATGATAAATTTTTATTATTCATGCTAGAATTGTATTGACCGGAAACTTAGTACATGTGTAAATACATAGACAAAACAGAGTGTCCCTAGTATGCCTCTACTTGACTAGCTCGTTAATCAAAGATGGTTAAGTTTCCTGACCATAGACATGTGTTGCCATTTGATGAACGGGATCACATCACTAGAGAATGATGTGATGGACAAGACCCATCTGTTAGCTTAGCATAGATGATCGTTCAGTTTTATTGCTATTTCTTTCATCATGACTTATACATGTTCCTCTGACTATGAGATTATGCAACTCCCGAATACCGAAGGAACACCTTGTGTGCTATCAAACGTCATAACGTAATTGGGTGATTATAAAGATGCTCTACAGGTGTCTCCGATGGTGTTTGTAGAGTTGGCATAGATCAAGATTAGGATTTGTCACTCCAATTGCCGGAGAGGTGTCTCTGGGCCCCCCTCGGTAATGCACATCACTATATGCCTTGCAAGCAATGTGACGAATGAGTTAGTTGCGGGATGATGCATTACGGAACAATTAAAGAGACTTGCTAGTAACGAGATTAAACTAGGTATGAGGATACCGACGATCGAATCTCGGGCAAGTAACATACCGATGACAAAGGGAACACCGTATGTTGTTATACGGTCTAACCGATAAAGATCTTCGTAGAATATGTAGGAGCCAATATGAGCATCTAGTTTCCGCTAATGGCTATTGACTGGAGATGTGTCTCGGTCATGTCTACATAGTTCTCGAACCCATAGGGTCCGCACGCTTAACGTTCGATGATGATTTGTATTATGAGTTATGTGATTTGATGTACCAAAGGTTGTTTGGAGTCCCGGATGAGATCACAGACATGACGAGGAGTCTCGAAATGGTCGAGACGTAAAGATCGATATATTGGAAGGCTATATTCGGACATCAGAAAGGTTCCGGCTGATTCGGGTATTTTTCGGAGTACCGGAGTGTTACGGGAATTCGCCGAAGGAAGTAGTGAGCCTTAATGGGCCATACGGGAAATGAGAGAAGGGCCTCAAGGGGTGTCCGCGCGCCTCACCATGGGCTGGTCCGAATTGGACTAGGGAGGGGCGGTGCCCCCCTCTTTCCTTCTCCCTCTCCTCTCCTTCCTTCTTCTCCTACATGGACTAGGAAAGGGGGAAACCTACTCCTACTAGGAGTAGGAATCCCCCCTTTGGGAGCGCCCCTTGAGGCCGGCCCTGCTCCTCCTCCCCTCCTTTATATACGGGGGAGGGGGCACCCCATAGACACACAAGTTGATTTCTTAGCCGTGCGCGGTGCCCACCTCCACAGATTTCCACCTCGGTCATATTGTCGTAGTGCTTAGGCGAAGCCCGGCGTCGGTAACTTCATCATCAATGTCACCACGCCATCGTGCTGACGAAACTCTCCCTCGGCCTCAGTTGGATCTAGAGTTCGAGGGACACCACCGAGCTGAACGTGTGTAGATCGCGGAGGTGTCGTGCGTTCGGTACTTGATCGGTAGGATGGTGAAGACGTTCAACTACATCAATCGCGTTACTAAACGCTTCCGCTTTCGGTCTACAAGGGTACATAGACACATTCTCGCCGCTCGTAGCTATGCATCTTCTAGATAGATCTTGCGTGATCGTAGGATTTTTTTTTGAAATACTACGTTCCCCAACAGTGGCATCCGAGTCACATCTATGCGTAGATGTTATTTGCAGGGGCGGACGCACGTTCATGGATGTGGGGGCAGCTACCCCCACTTGATGTTTATGATCACCTGTAGTTTGCCAACGTAGTAGGCCATGTGCCCCCACTCAGCCCATTACCCTGCCCCCGCTCAGCCCAATTCTCTGTATTATTTCTAAAATCTGAACTCCAAATTAAGATACAGCCCACTGAATTAGAATTCCTTTTGTTATCAGGGCACGCACGTTGTCTCATGGGTTGTAGCCTACAGCTCTAATCGTTGCCTAACTCAATCACCTGATGCGCTAAAAAAGACTCGATCACTAGATTTCCGTTATACACGCATGACTACCTGACCCCGATCTCTTCTCTCACGCCGCCGCGTAGCCGCTGCAATCCCCTGACTTGTGTCGTCGATCCCTCGCGCCATCGCGGCCTTGAACTATGACACCGCATCAGCGGCCGCACAACCCAATCAACAAACAGGAGCCCTAATTTTCAATTCTCTAATTCTAATTGACATAAAGGTAAACCGTAGAAGTCATCTGGGTTCCTTTTCGCCCACAGATTTTTTTTTGTTTACAATTCCTATGTTAGGAACCATGTTAGTTGCATTTACTTATGTGTATAATTTATCAATTCAAGTGATTAGCATAGTTCAGAAAAACTGTGACATGTAAATTTCAGTATGCAACTTTGTACTTCAGATTATTGGCTAGTTCGTGACATGTAAATTTCAGTATGCAACTTTCTACTTCAGATTATTCAGGTCAACTATTAATACTTCCTAGTTTCCTCACATTTCTTCTTCATGTATGCATATGAAATTTGGCAATTCATGGAGAGTTTTTTCCTTTCAGAAAACGACAACGCCCAAGATGCCTTAACTAGTGGATTTGGACAAGCTTCTAATGAAGTGATTGTTATACATTTTTCAAGCCATAAAAGATTGTTGTTTGATGAAACGAAAGGAATGTTCTAAAGCTCTTTTCTATTTTATTAATACCGGCCTTCTTTGGTGTTTCCATTCTTCCCTAGTTTGATAATGTATTTTCCTTGCAGGTTGTAGATTAGATTGTTAGAACAATGTGTCAATAATGTTCTCTTATGCAACTCAGGAACAAGATGTTGTCGTAAATGGTTAGTTTTCTTTCACTTCTCAATTAACTTGGTTACCATGTGGAGAATTATGTGATTATGCCAAGTGTTTTACTTTATATCAATGTG
This sequence comes from Triticum urartu, assembly GCF_003073215.2. NCBI lineage: Eukaryota > Viridiplantae > Streptophyta > Magnoliopsida > Poales > Poaceae > Triticum > Triticum urartu. The sequence continues at coordinate 367,109,477 of NC_053022.1, read as the reverse complement.
TTCGTCATGTTGAACGTGAATATAGCCATATATTAGGGTTGGTTGCTCTTAAGACACACTTGCTAGTTTTGGGTCTTGGGGCTCTTGTATCTGGCTCAGATGATGTTCCTATTGGAAATATGCCCTAGAGGCAATAATAAATTAGTTATTATATCATATTTCATTGTTCATGATAATCGTTTATTATCCATGCTAGAATTGTATTGATAGGAAAGTTAGATACATGTGTGGATACATAGACAACACCATGTCCCTAGTAAGCCTCTAGTTGACTAGCTCGTTGATCAATAGATGGTTACAGTTTCCTGACCATGGACATTGGATGTTGTTGATAACGGGATCACATAATTAGGAGAATGATGTGATGGACAAGACCCAATCCTAAGCCTAGCACAAGATCGTGTAGTTCGTATGCTAAAGCTTTTCTAATGTCAAGTATCACTTCCTTAGACCATGAGATTGTGCAACTCCTAGATACCGTAGGAGTGCTTTGGGTGTGCCAAATGTCACAACATAACTGGGTGGCTATAAAGGTTCACTACAGGTATCTCCGAAAGTGTCTGTTGGGTTGGCACAAATCGAGACTGGGATTTGTCACTCTGTGTAACGGAGAGGTATCTCTGGGCCCACTTGGTAGGACATCATCATAATGTGCACAATGTGATAAAAGATTTGATCACGGGATGATGTGTTACGGAACGAGTAAAGAGACTTGCCGGTAACGAGATTGAACAAGGTATCGGGATACCGACGATCGAATCTCGGGCAAGTATCGTACCGCTAGACAAAGGGAATTGAATACGGGATTGATTGAATCCTTGACATCGTGGTTCATCCGATGAGATCATCATGGAGCATGTGGGAGCCAATATGGGTATCCAGATCCCGCTGTTGGTTATTGACCGGAGAGTTGTCTCGGCCATGTCTGCATGACTCCCGAGCCCGTAGGGTCTACACACTTAAGGTTCGATGACGCTATGGTTATAGGGAAAGTATGTACGCGGTTACCGAATGTTGTTCGGAGTCCCGGATAAGATCCCGGACGTCACGAGGAGTTCCGGAATGGTCCAGAGGTAAAGATTGATATATAGGATGTATGGTTTTGGCCACCGAAAGTGTTCCGGGCATCACCAGTAGTGTACCGGGACCACCGGAGGGGTCCGGGGGTCACCGGGAGGGGCCATGGGCCCCGGAGGCATACATGGGCCAAGTGTCAGAAGGGACCAGCCCCTAGGTGGGCTGGGGCGCTACCCCACCAAGGCCCATGCGCTTAGGGAGAAGAGGGGCAAACCCTAAGGGCAGATGGGCCCTAAGGCCCATGCCTGGTGCGCCTCCCTCTCCCCCCCACTTGGCCGCCACCCCAGATGGGGACTGGGGCTGCCGCCACCCCTAGGGTGGAAACCCTAGGTGGGGGCGCAGCCCTCCCTCTCCCCCTATATATAGTGGAGGCAAAGGGGCAGCCCAACACATGAAGTTCCTCCCCTGTTGGCGCAGCCCTACCCCTCTCCCTCCTCGTCTCTCGTAGTGCTTGGCGAAGCCCTGCTGGAGTCCCGCGCTCCTCCACCACCACCACGCCGTTGTGCTGCTGCTGGATGGAGTCTTCCCCAACCTCTCCTTCTCCCCTTGCTGGATCAAGGCGTAGGAGACGTCACCGGGCTATACGTGTGTTGAACGCGGAGGTGCCGTCCGTTCGGCACTAGGATAATCGGTGATTTGGATCACGACGAGTACGACTCCATCAACCCCGTTCACTTGAACGCTTCTGCTTAGCGATCTACAAGGGTATGTAGATGCACTCTCCTTCCACTCGTTGCTAGATTACTCCATAGATTGATCTTGGTGATGCGTAGAAAATTTTGAATTTCTGCTAAGATCCCCAACAGTGGCATCATGAGCTAGGTCTATGCATAGTTTCTATGCACGAGTAGAACACAAAGCAGTTGTGGGCGTCGATATTGTCAATTTACTTGCCGTTACTAGTCTTATCTTGATTCGGCGGCATCGTGGGATGAAGCGGCCCGGACCGACCTTACACGTACTCTTACGTGAGACTGGTTCCACCGACTGACATGCACTAGTTGCATAAGGTGGCTAGCGGGCGTCTATCTCTCCCACTTTAGTCGAATCGGATTTGATGAAAAGGGTCCTTATGAAGGGTAAATAGAAATTGGCATACCACGTTGTGGTTTTGGCGTAGGTAAGAAACGTTCTTGCTAGAAACCTATAGCAGCCACGTAAAAAACTTGCAACAACAATTAGAGGACGTCTAACATGTTTTTGCAGCATGTGCCATGTGATGTGATATGGCCAAAAGGATGTGATGAATGATATATGTGATGTATGAGATTGATCATGTTCTTGTAATAGGAATCACGACTTGCATGTCGATGAGTATGACAACCGGCAGGAGCCATAGGAGTTGTCTTAATTTATTTATGACCTGCGTGTCAACTTAAACGTCATGTAATTACTTTACTTTATTGCTAAAGCGTTAGCCATAGTAGTAGAAGTAATAGATGACGAGACAACTTCGAGAAGACACGATGATGGAGATCATGATGATGGAGATCATGGTGTCATGCCGGTGACAACGATGATCATGGAGCCCCGAAGATGGAGATCATAAGGAGCAAAATGATATTGGCAATATCATGTCACTATTTGATTGCATGTGATGTTTATCATGTTTTACATCTTATTTGCTTAGAACGACGGTAGCTTAAATAAGATGATCCCTCGCAATAATTCCAAGAATTGTGTTCCCCCTAACTGTGCACCATTGCGAAGGTTCGTTGTTTTGAAGCACCACGTGATTATCGGGTGTGATAGATTCTAACGTTCGAATACAACGGGTGTAAGCCAGATTTACACACGCAATACACTTAGGTTTATTTGACGAGCCTAGCATGTACAGACATGGCCTCAGAACACGGAAGACCGAAAGGTCGAGCATGAGTCGTATAGAAGATACAATCAACATAGAGATGTTCACCGATGTTGACTAATCCGTCTCACGTGATGATCGGACACGGCCTAGTTGACTCGGATCATGTTTCACTTAGATGACTAGAGGGATGTCTATCTGAGTGGGAGTTCATTAAATAATTTGATTAGATGAACTCAATTATCATGAACATAGTCCAAATTGTCTTTGCAAATATGTTGTAGATAAATAGCTCACGTTATAGCTCCCTATTTCAATACGTTCCTAGAGAAAGACCAAGTTGAAAGATATTGTAAGCAATGATGCGGACAGGGTCCGTAGTCCGAGGAGTGTCCTCACTGCTACAAAGAAGGCTTACGTCTTTGATGCACCGCTCGATGTACAAACCCCTACAACGTCGTCTGTGGATGTTGTGAACACCCGACAGACACATTCTGATGACTACCTGATAGTTTAGTGCACCATACTTTACGGCTTAGAATCGGGATTCCAATGACGTTTTGAATGCCATAGAACATATGAGATGTTCCAAGAGCTGAAATTGGGATTTCAGGCTCATGCCCGTGTTGAGAGGTGTGAGACCTCTGACAAGTTCTTTTGCCAACAAGATGGAGGAGAATAGCTCAGCTAGTGAGCATGTGCTCAGAATGTCTGGGTGCTACAATCACTTAAATCAAGTGGGAGTTAAACTTCCAGATAAGATAGTGATTGATAGAGTTCTCTAGCCACTATCACTAAGCTACTAGATCTTCGTGATGAACTATGACATGCAAGGGATGGAATTGATCCCGGAGCTGTTCGGTGCTTAAGACCGCAAAAGGTAGAAATCAAGAAGGAGCATCAAGTGTTGATGGTTTAACAAGACCACTGGTTTCAAGAAGCGCAAGGGCTAGAAGGGAAACTTCATGGATGGCAAACCGGTTGCCGCTCCAGTGAAGGAACCCAAGGTTGAACTCAAACCCGAGACTAAGTGCTTCTATTGTAAGGGGAACGGTCACTGGTAGCGAAATTACCCCAAATGCATGGTAGTTAAGAAGGCTGGCAACTTCAACAAAGTAAATACATGTTATTAATGTGTACCTCACTAGTACTCCCGGTAGCACCGGGGTATTGCATACCGGTTCAGTTACTATTATTGGTAACTTGAAGCAAAAGCTACGAACTAAACGGAGACTGGCTAAGGGCAAGGTGACGATGCGTGTTGGAAGTGTTTCCAAAGTTGATGAGATCACCATCGCACGTCCATCTACCTTCGGGATTAGTATTGAACCTAGATAAATGTTATCAGGTGTCTACGTTGAGCATGAATATGATTAGATCATGTTCATTGCAATACGGTCATTCATTTAAGTTAGAGAATAATGGTTATTCTGTTTACATGAATGATACCTTTCATGGTCATGCACCCTATGTGAATGGTTCATTGAATCTCGGTCGTGGTAATACACATGTTCACGCCAAAAGATGTAGAGTTAATAATGATAGTACCACTTTCTCGTGGCACTGCCGCTTAGGTCATATTGGCGTAAGATGCATGAAGAAACTCCATGTCGATGGATGTTTGGAGTCACTTGATTTTGAATCACTTGACACATGCGAGCCATGTCTCATGGGCAGGATGACTAAGACCCCGTTTTTAGGTAGAATGAAACGGGCAAGTGACTTGTTGGAAATCATGCATGCTGATGCGTGTGATCCAATGAGAATTGAAGCGTGCGGTGGATATCGCTATTTTCTCATCTTCACTGACGATTTTGGTAGATATAGGTATATCTACTTAATGAAGCACAAGTCTGAAACGTTTGAAAAGTTCAAGCAATTTCAGAGTGAAGTTAAGAATCATCATAACAATAAGATCATGTTCCTACGATCTGATCAAAAGGGGATTTTCTGAGTTATGAGTTTGGCAATCACTTAATACATTGTGGAATTGTTTCACAGTTGAAGCCACCTAGAACACCACAAGGTAATAGTGTGTCCGGACGTCGTAATCGAACACTATGAGATATGGTGCGATCTATGATGTCTCTTATCGATCTACCGTTTTCATTTTGAGGTTATGCGTTAGAGAGAGCTGCATTCACTTTAGATAGGACACCATCTAAGTCCGTTGAGACGACGTGATATGAACATTGGTTTGGCAAGAAACCAAAGTTGTCATTTCTTAATGTTTGGGGATGCGATGCTTAGGGCTTCAGCCGGAGAAGCTCAAACCCAAAGCGGACAAACACATCTTCATAGGATACCCAAAGGTGACAGTAGGGTATACCTTCTATCTTAGATCCGAGGGCAAATTGTTTGTTGCTAAGAACGGGTCCTTTCTCGAGAAGGAGTTTCTCTCAAAAGAATTGAGTGGGAGGAAGATAGAACTTGATGAGGTCGACGAACCTTTACTTCAACCAGAGAGTGTTGCAACACAGAAAGATGTTTTCTGTGGCGCCTACATTTGTTGAAGAAGAAGTTAATGATAGTGATCATGAAGCTTCGGATCAAGTTGCTATCAAACCTCGTAGGTCGACAAGGATATGTACTACTCCTGAGTGGTACGGTAATCCTGTCTTAGATATCATGTTGTTAGACAACAATGAACCTACGAGCTATGGAGAAGCGATGATGGGCCCGTATTTCGACAAATGGTTAGAAGTCATGAAATCCGAGATAGGATCCATGTATCAGAACAAAGTATGGACTTTGGTGGACTTGCCCGATGATCGGCAAGCCATTGGGATAAATGGATCTTTAAGAAGAAGACGTACGTGGGCGGTAATGTTACCGTCTATGAAGCTCGACTTGTGGGAAAGAGTCTTTTCACAAGTTCAAGGGGTTGACTACGATGAGAATTTCTCACCCGTAGCGATGCTTAAGTCCGTTGGAATCATGTTAGCATTAGCTGTATTTTTCGATTATGAAATCTTACAGATAGATGTCAAAACAAGTTTTCTTACCAAGTTTTCGTAAGAAAGAGTTGTATGTGATACAATCAAATTTTTGTCGATCCTAAGGATGCTAAAAGGTATGCTGGCTCCAGCAATCCTTCTATGGACTAGAGGAAGCATCTCGGAGTCAGAATATATGCTTTGATGGAGTAATCAAAGCTTTTAGGTTTATACAATGTTTGCTAGAAACTTGTATATACAAGAAAGTGAGTGGGAGCACTACAACATTTCTGATAAGTATATGTGGATGACATATTGTTGATTCAAAATGATGTAGAATTTCTGGAAAGCATAAACGGTTGTTTGAAGAGTGTTTTTCAAAGGAAGACCTGAATAAAGCTGCTTACATATTGGGCATCAAGATCTATAGAGATAGATCAAGACGCCTGATGATACTTTCGAAGAACGCACACCTTGACATGTTCTTGAAGGAGTTCAAAATAGATCAGTCAAAGAAGGGGTTCTTGCCTGAGTTGTAAGGTGTGAAGTTGAGTAGGACTCGAATATTGACCACGACAGAAGAAAGAGGAAGGACGAAGGTCTTCCCCTATGCTTTTATCATAGGCTCTATACAATATGCCATGCTAAGTACCACACCTGATGTGTGCCTTGCCACATGTCTGGAAAGAGGGTACAAAGGTGATCTAGGAGTGGATCACCAGATAGCGGTCAAAATTATCCTTAGAGGAATAAGGAAATGTTTCTTGGTTATGGAGGTGATAAAGAGTTCGACGTAAAAAGTTACGTCGATGCAAACTTAACACCTATCCGGATAGCTTTGAGTAGAGATACCGGATACGTATAATGGAGCAACAATTTGGAATAGCTCCAAGTGGAACGTGGTAGCAGCATCTATGATATGACATAAAGTTTTGCGAAATACATAGGGATCTGAATATGGCAAGACCCGTTGACTACAACCTCTCTCACAAGCATAACATGATCAAACCCAGAACTCTTTGAGTGTTAATCACATAGTGATGTGAACTAGATCATTGAGTCTAGTAGACTCTTGGATGTTGGTCACATGGCGATGTGACCTGTGAGTGTTAATCACATGGCGATGTGAACTAGATTATTGACTCTAGTGCAAGTGGGAGACTGTTGGAAATATGCCCTAGAGGCAATAATAAATTAGTTATTATATAATATTTCATTATTCATGATAATCGTTTATTATCCATGCTAGAATTGTATTGATAGGAAACTCAGATACATGTGTGGATACATAGACAACACCATGTCCCTAGTAAGCCTCTAGTTGACTAGCTCGTTGATAATGGGATCACATTGGACATTGGATGGTTACAGTTTCCTGACCATGGACATTGGATGTCGTTGATAATGGGATCACATCATTAGGAGAATGATGTGATGGACAAGACCCAATCCTAAGCCTAGCACAAGATCGTGTAGTTCGTATGCTAAAGCTTTTCTAATGTCAAGTATCATTTCCTTAGACCATGAGATTGTGCAACTCCCGGATACCGTAGGAGTGCTTTGGGTGTGCCAAACGTCACAACGTAACTGGGTGGCTATAAAGGTTCACTACAGGTATCTCCGAAAGTGTTTGTTGGGTTGGCACGAAACGAGACTGGGATTTGTCACTCCGTGTAACGGAGAGGTATCTCTGGGCCCACTCGGTAGGACATCATCATAATGTTCACAATGTGATCAAACAGTTGATCACGAGATGATGTGTTACGGAACGAGTAAAGAGACTTGTCGGTAACGAGATTGAACATGGTATCGGGATACCGACGATCGAATCTCGGGCAAGTATCGTACCGCTAGACAAATGGAATTGAATACGGGATTGATTGAATCCTTGACATCGTGGTTCATCCGATGAGATCATCGTGGAGCATGTGGGAGCCAACATGGGTATCCATATCCCGCCATTGGTTATTGACCAGAGAGTTGTCTCGGCCATGTCTGCATGACTCCCGAGCCCGTAGGGTCTACACACTTAAGGTTCGATGACGCTAGGGTTATAGGGAAAGTATGTACGCGGTTACTGAATGTGGTTCGGAGTCCCGGATAAGATCCCGGATGTCACGAGGAGTTCCGGAATGGTCCAGAGGTAAAGATTGATATATAGGATGTATGGTTTTGGCCACCGGAAGTGTTCCGGGCATCACCGGTAGTGTACCGGGACCACCGGAGGGGTCCGGGGGTCCACCGGGAGGGGCCACGGGCCCCGGAGGCATACATGGGCCAAGTGTGAGAAGGGACCAGCCCCTAGGTGGGCTGGGGCGCCTCCCCACCAAGGCCCATGCGCCTAGGGAGAAGAGGGGCAAACCCTAAGGGCAGATGGGCCCTAAGGCCCATGCCTGGTGCGCCTCCCTCTCCCCCCCACTTGGCCGCCACCCTAGATGGGGACTAGGGCTGCCGCCACCCCTAGGGAGGAAACCCTAGGTGGGGGCGCAACCCTCCCTCTCCCCCTATATATAGTGGAGGCAAAGGGGCAGCCCAACACATGAAGTTCCTCCCCTGTTGGCGCAACCCTACCCCTCTCCCTCCTCGTCTCTCGTAGTGCTTGGCGAAGCCCTGCTGGAGTCCCGCGCTCCTCCACCACCACCACGCAATCGTGCTGCTGCTGGATGGAGTCTTCCCCAACCTCTCCTTCTCCCCTTGCTGGATCAAGGCATATGAGACGTCATCGGGCTGTACGTGTGTTGAACGCGGAGGTGCTGTCCGTTCGGCACTAGGATCATCGGTGATTTGGATCACGACGAGTACGACTCCATCAACCCCGTTCACTTGAACGCTTCCGCTTAGCGATCTACAAGGGTATGTGGATGCACTCTCCTTCCCCTCGTTGCTAGATTACTCCATAGATTGATCTTGGTGATGCGTAGAAAATTTTGAATTTCTGCTACGATCCCCAATAGTTCCTTGGTGTTGCTAGTGTTTCTATTCATAGTCCTCAAACTCTACTACTTCTCTATATTTTTGGTTTTTGGTTTTCGCTTGGCTTTTCCATAATCAATTGGGAATGTTTGTTTTTTGTCCTGTTTTCCTTATAAACTGGAATCTCTTCTCCTTAATGACCGCAAAAACCCCTGCCGTGGAATGAGGTTCTTAAAAAAATAGTATGGCCATATATTTTTGCCCCCTCTCAAGATTTTTCCTGGGTCCGCCCCTGGTTATATGCACGAGTAGAACACAAAGGAGTTGTGGGCATGAGTATATATGTATTGCTTGCCGTCACTAGTTGTTTCTTGATTCAGCGGTATTGTTGGATGAAGTGGCCCGGACCGACATTACATGACCGCGTTCATGAGACTGGTTCTACCAACGTGCTTTGCACACAGGTGGCTGGCGGGTGTATGTTTCTCTAACTTTAGTTGAATCAGATTCAATGAACAGGGTTCTTTCTGAAGATCAAAAAGCAATCACTATACCACATTGTGGTTTTTATGCCATAGGTAAGAACGGTTCTTGCTAAGCCTATAGCAGCCACGTAAAACTTGCAACAACAAAGTAGAGGACGTCTAACTTGTTTTTGCAGGGCATGTTGTGATGTGATATGGTCAAGACGTGATGAGATATAAATTGTTGTATAAGATGATCATGTTTTGTTGAAGTTATCGGCAACTGGCAGGAACCTTATGGTTGTCTCTTTATTTCATAAGATGCAAGCACCATATAATTTCTTTACTTTATCTCTATGCGATAGCAATAGTTGCAAAAGCAATAGTTGCAAAAGCAATAGTTGGCGAGACGACCATGTAATGACATGTTGATAAATATCAAGATGATGGAGATCATGGTGTCATGCCGGTGACGATGGAGATCATGACGGTACTTTGGATATGGAGATCAAAGGCACAAGATGATGATGGCCTTATCATGTCACATATTTTGATTGCATGTGATGTTCATCTTTTACTCATCCTATTTTGCTTAGTATGATGGTAGCATTATGAGATGATCCCTTACTAAAATTTCAAGGTATAAGTGTTCTCCCTGAGTATGCACTGTTGCGACAGTTCCTCGTGCCGAGACACCACATGATGATCGGGTGTGATAAGCTATACGTTCACATACAACGGGTGCAAGCCAGTTTTGCACACATAGAATACTCGGGTTAAACTTGACGAGCCTAGCATATGCAGATATGGCCTTGGAACACTGAGACTGAAAGGTCGAGCATGAATCATATAGTAGATATGATCAACATAGTGATGTTCACCATTCAAAGCTACTCCATCTCACGTGATGATTGGACATGGTTTAGTTGATATGGATCACGTGATCACTTAGATGATTAGAGGGATGTCTATGTAAGTGTGAGTTCTTAAGTAATATGATTAATTGAACTTAAATTTATCATGAACTTTTCCTAATAGTATTTGCATATCTATATTGTAGATCAATTGCTCGCATATAGCTTTCCTGTTTTATTTATGATATGTTCCTAGATAAAACTATGCTGAAAGATGTTAGTAGAAATGATGCGGACTAGGTCCGTGATATGAGGATTATCCTCATTGCTGCACAGAAGAATTATGTCCTTGGTGCACCACTAGGTGACAGACCTATTGCAGGAGCAGATGCACACGTTATGAATTTTTTGCAAGCTCGGTATGATGACTACTTGATAGTTTAGTGCGCCATGCTTTACGGCTTAGAAATGGGAATTCAAAGACGTTTTCAACGCCACAGAGCATATAAGATGTTCCAAGAGCTAAAATTGGTATTTCAGACTCATGCCTGAGTCGAGAGGTATGGGACCTCTGTCAAGTACTTTGCCTACAAGATGGAGGAGAATAGCTCAGCTAGTGAGCATGTGCTCAGAATGTCCGAGTACTACAATCACTTGAATCAAGTGGGAGTTCATCTTCCAGATAAGATAGTGATTGACATAGTTCTCTAGTCACTATCACCAAGTTACTAGAACTTCATGATGAACTATAATATGCAAGGGATAACGAAAACGATTACCAAGCTCTTCGTGATGCTGAAATTGGCGAAGGTAGAAATCAAGAAAAAGCATCAAGTGTTGATGGTTGACAAGACTAGTAGTTTCAAGTAAAAGGGCAAGGAAAAGAAAGGGAACTTCAAGAAGAATGGCAAGCAAGTTGCCACTCCCGTGAAGAAGCCCAAAGCTAGACCTAAGCGTGAAACTGAGTGCTTCTACTTCAAAGGGAATGGTCACTGGAAGCGGAACTACCCCAAATACTTGGCGGATAAGAAGGATGGCAAAGTGAACAAAAGTATATTTATTATACATGTTATTGATGTGTACTTTACTAGTGTTCATTGCAACCCCAGGGTATTTGATACCAGTTCAATTGCTAAGATTAGTAACTCGAAACAGGAGTTGCAAAATGAACAGAGACTAGTTAAGGGCAAGGTGACGATGTGTGTTGGAAATGATTCCAAGGTTGATAAGATCACCATCGCACACTCCTTTTACCTTCGGGATTAGTGTTGAACCTAAAATAAATGTTATTTGGTGTTTGCGTTGAGCATGAATATGATTGGATCATATTTATTGCAATACGGTTATTCATTTAATTCAAAGAATAATTGTTGTTCTGTTTACATGAATAAAACCTTCAATGATCATACACTTAATATAAATGGTTTATTGAATCTCGATTGTAGTGATACACATATTTATAATATTGATGCCAAAAGATGCAAAGTTGATAATGATAGTGCAACATACTTGTGGCACTGCCGTTTAGGTCATATTGGTGTAAAGCGCATGAAGAAACTCCATGCGGATGGACTTTTGGAATCACTTGATTATGAATCATTTGATGCCTGCGAACCATGCCTCATGGGCAAGATGACTAAGACTCCGTTCTCCGGAACAATGGAGCGAGCCACTGACTTATTGAAAATAATACATACCAATGTATGCGGTCCAATGAGTGTTGAGGCTCGTGGTGGGTATCGTTATTTTCTGGCCTTCACAAATGATTTGAGCAGATATGAGTATATCTACTTAATGAAACACAAGTCTGAAACGTTTGAAAAGTTCAAAGAATTTCAGAGTGAAGTGGAGAATCATCGTAACAAGAAAAGAAAGTTTCTACTATCTGATCACAGAGATGAAATATTTGAGTTACGAGTTTGGCCTTTAGTTGAAACAATGTCGAATAGTTTCGCAACTCACGCCACCTAGAACACCACAGTGTAATCGTGTGTCCGAATGTCATAACCGTACTTTATTAGATATTGTAGCGACCCGACCTGAAAGGATCAAGTCTCTGTGCTTAAGTGTCATCCCTGGATCGGTATGCTGACACACACAGTACTCGAGGATTTATAACAGAGGTAAATCACATGTATAAATAACGTAAAAACTATTACCTCAATCCAAAATAGCGGAAGTAACAAGGTTGTGGATTCCCATCAACACCAACGACAAAGTTGAGTGTAGAAATCGTAACCCTAACGTATCACTTACTCATCGTAAGAATCCTGCAACATGAGATGTTGCAGCCACAAAGGGTCAGTACATTGAATGTACTGGCAAATTCACACCATAGAGAATGATGAACAATGGCTATCACTACATGCATATATGGCTGGTGGAAAAGCTCTATGGTTATAGTTTTTGCGAAAAGTCAATTTGTCCCTACTGCAAAAGGAATAAATTTTATTTAACTATCATGGTGGTTGTTAAACATTGAGAGTGTAGACACCCTCTCAATCCCAATTAAACATCATCATTAAAACCCATCAAAATTAATTAAAGTCACATGATGAGATTCACATGATAGTCCAAGTACTAGATACTCAAGTTGTCCATAACCGGGGACACGGCTAACCATGATTAGTTTTTACACTCTGCAGAGGTTTGCACACTTTTCCCCACAAGACTCGATCTCCTCCGTTGGGATTCTCGCACTACATGGTGTTTGAGAAACGTATGACTGAGACATAGTTTTTCAGAAGTGCTAGCACCTTACGATCGGGTAGACCGTTACACCTACTTTCCCCTACATCTGCTAGTCTATCACTTTAAGAGTTCACACGACTTAATTAACTATGCTAGAGCCCATAGTAGCTTGTGGCAGCACACGGAAGTTTCTAGTATGAATAATCTCATGATCCCTTTGAGCCTAGGTAGCGGTCCATAAAGAAAAACAGGCAATCGCTGGAATACCCAGGTGCCTAAATAGACAATCGCTGGAATACCCAGGTGCCTCAATCCACCCAGATGTGCGTTAAAGTTGCCACCTTAAGTAAACCATGAATACTCTCAAACCCAATCCACGCCTACGAGCATAGCATGGCAATATAAGCATAACGTAAAAGTAACTCCCAAGGTTTGAATGCAGGGCAATAGGTTCCTACCTCATCAACTACTTCCCAATACCCACATGTTATCAGTCCTACTCATGCAATGTTTGAGGGTGAAACTAATGCATAAAAACTGGTTATGAAAAGGGATATGATCAAAGTGTGAACTTGCCTACAATGTTGATGAAGATGATTCACACTCAAAACTCTTGATAGTTCTACTCATCACACTCTGGTCAATCTATCGTAGGCAAGCAATAGTAACCACACATAAGCAATCACTCAAAAGATCGGAAAGAACAAAGAAGACACTTCGAAAAACATCAAAGCAAGCAAATAACTCTTGAAACATAAAACAATTTCTAACAGTACCAAAATTAGGTGAATTTGGCCTTATCAGAAAGTTTAGGTCAAGAGCTTCGATTTGCAAAAAGAATCAACTAAATCGGAGTTATGAAACTCAAGTTATGATCAAACGAAGTTTGAATTCAAATCTGCTCTAATTCAAATTTTAAAAATTTCAAAAACATGTTTAAGTTGTTTTACCGGATAGAGGGGATCATAACGAAGACGTGAGCGTTGGTTTCGTTGGATTTGGACTAACGAGTAAAAAGTAGTGATCGATTGAAGAACATGGGCTAATCTATAAATAAAATCATCACAGATAGGTCCCTGGCCGAAATCTAAAATAAAAAGAAAAAGAGAAAGGCTACCGAACGAACGTTCGCTACAGAACACTTAAAGGACGAAAACCGTTCGCTACAGATCTAAACGGGTGAACGCTAGCTATTTAACAAAACCAAAACAGTTAAACCATACTAAAAGAAAAACTGAACTATATAAAAAACCGACGGGTTTTCTCAGTTTATACCGGTCAGGTGAGATGAACCGGTGGCAGCGGCGGTTTTTCTCCAGCGAGGCGGGACAGCGGCGATAGCGAGCTCCGGCACGGCGCGATTTCATGTCGAGGGGCGAGGGCAGCGCGGGGCGCGGCGCGGTGGCGCAGGCGAGCGGCGAGGGGAGGCGGAGCGGTGGCGGCTGGGGCGATCTGTGGCGGCGGCGGCGCGGGAGAGAGAGAGCGGCGGCGGATCGGGGTCCAGGGGGGCCCGGGTGCGGCTTAAATAGAGGGGGGGGGGGGCGGCGAACCTCGGGAGGAGTCCCGAGCTCCCACGGTGGCGCGACGGTGCTCCGAGCGGAGTCCCGCTCGAATACGGAGGCGGAGGCGGCGGGGCACTGGGCTGCGGCCTGGCCCGGTTGGCTGGGCCGGCCTAGTTCGGCAGGAGAGTTTTTTAACATTTATCCGCACAAACTCAAATAAAACAAAATGAACAGAAATATTCTATAGGAATATAATATACCAAAATTTTCAGAAAAAGATTTCCTACAAGCTGAACATTTTTCTAGAGTAAAATAAAATACACACAAATTCAGATAATTCAAACAGTGCTCCTGCTCTAATAAAATCCACCAAAAATCCTTATAAAATACCAAAAGGATTTCAAATTAATTTTTCTCCAATTTTCTAATGTAGGGAATCATGTTACCCTTTTTCCATATATTTTATTTTTGGAGAAAAATAATTTGAATAAAACCCAAATAATTCCAAATTGAAAATAATTTCAAAAGGGCTTTGAATTTGATCCTTTTAACTTCCAACTCATATTTCATATAATTTGAAGAAGTCATTTTATCTTCTCTCATGAAAATCATTGAGTTGCTTAAAGTTTATGAATTTGAAATATTTTCAAATGATATTCAAATATTTTCAACACCCCTTTTCGTTTAAATAAATGGAAGAAGTCATGTCATCTTCTCTCCGGGGTTTAGTGATGAAAAGGATTTGAATTTATGGGGATCAAACTGCAAAAGGTGAAAGTTTGGGAAAGTCCTTTTATTCCCTCTCATTTAACTTTCAAAAAGTTTCGAATTTCACTCAATCAATCACACAACAATCGAACAATCAGTCACATCTATCTATTTATTATAACATTCCAAAATTTAGAATTTTGGGATGTTACAGATATGGTGCGATCTATGATGTGTCTTACCGATTTACCACTATCGTTTTGGGGTTATGCTTTAGAGACACCTGCATTCACGTTAAATAGGGCACCATCTAAAAATCCATTGAGATGACACCGTATGAACTATGGTTTAGCAAGAAACCTAAGTTGTCGTTTCTTAAAGTATGGCGTTGCGATGCTTATGTGAAAAAGTTTTAGCCTGATAAGCTCAAACCCAAATCGGAGAAGTGCGTCTTCATAAGGTACCCAAAAGAAACTGTTGGGTACACCTTCTATCACAGATCTGAAGGCAAGATCTTTGTTGCTAAGAGTGTATCCTTTCTAGAGAAGGAGTTTTCTCTCGAAAGAAGTGAGTGGGAGGAAAGTAGAACTTGATGAGGTAATTGTACATTCTTCCGAATTGGAAAGTACTTCATCACAAAAATTAGTTCCAGTGATGCCTACACCAATTAGTGAGGAAGTTAATGATGATGATCATGAAACTTCAGATCAAGTTACTACCGAACCTCGTAGGTCAACCAAAGTACGTTATGCACCAGAGTGGTACGGTAATCCTGTTCTGAAAGCCATGTTACCAGACCATGACGAACCTACGAACTATGAGGAAGCGATGATGAGCCCAGATTCCGTGAAATGGCTTGACACCATGAAATGTGAGATGGGATCCATGTATGAGAACAAAGTATGGACTTTGATTGACTTGCCCGATGATCAGCGAGCCATTCAGAATAAATGGATCTTCAAGAGGAAGACGGACGCTGATAGTAGTTTTACAAGCTACAAAGATCGACTTGTCGAAAAGGGTTTTTAGAAGTTCAAGATGT
This sequence comes from Triticum urartu, assembly GCF_003073215.2. Taxonomy (NCBI): domain Eukaryota; kingdom Viridiplantae; phylum Streptophyta; class Magnoliopsida; order Poales; family Poaceae; genus Triticum; species Triticum urartu. The sequence continues at coordinate 367,093,483 of NC_053022.1, read as the reverse complement.
TGACTACGATGAGATTTTCTAACTCGTATCGATGCTTAAATTCTGTCCGAATCATGTTAGCAATTGCCACATTTTATGAAATTTGGCAAATGGATGTCAAAACTGCATTCCTTAATGGACATCTTAAAGAAGAATTGTATATGATGCAACCAAAAGGTTTTGTCAATCCTAAAGGTGCTAACAAAATGAGCAAGCTCCAGCGATCCATCTATGGACTGGTGCAAGCATCTCGGAGTAGGAATTTACACTTTGATAAGTTGATCAAAGCATATAGTTTTATACAGACTTGCGGTGAAGCTGTATTTACAAGAAAGTAAGTGGGAGCGCTACAGCCTGTCGGATAAGTATATGTGAATGACATATTGTTGATCGGATATGATATAGAATTTTATGGAAAGCATAAAGGACTATTTGAAAGGAGTTTTTCAAAGAAGACCTCGGTGAAGCTGCTTACATATTGAACATCAAGATCTATAGAGATAGATCAAGATGCTTGATAAATTTTTTCAATGAGTACATACCCTGAAAAGTTTTTGAAGTAGTTTAAAATGGAACAGTCAAAGAAGGAGTTCTTTCCTGTGTTGCAAGGTATGAAGTTGAGTAAAGATTCAAAGCCCGACCACGGCGGAAAATAGAAAAAGAATGAAAAGTCATTCCCTATGCCTCAGTCATAGGTTCTATAAAGTATGCTATGCTGTGTACCAGACCTATTATTTACCTCACCATGAGTTTGGAAAGAGGGTACAATAGTGATCCAGGAGTGGATCACTGGACATCGGTCAAAATTATCCTTAGTGGAATAAGTAAATGTTTCTCGGTTATGGAGGTGACAATGAGTTCGTCGTAAAGAGTTACGTCGATGCAAGCTTTGACACCGATCTGGATGATTCTAAGTCTCGATCTAGATACACATTGAAAGTGGGAATAACTAGCTAGAGTAGCTCCGTGCAGAGCATTGTAGACATATAAATTTGCAAAATACATACGAATCTGAATGTGGCAGACTCGTTGAATAAACTTCTCTCACAAGAAAAACATGATCACACCTTAGTACTCTTTGGGTGTTAATCACATGGCGATGTGAACTAGATTATTGACTCTAGTAAACCCTTTGGGTATTGGTCCCATAGCGATGTGAACTATAGAGTGTTAAATCACATGACGATGTGAATATTAGTGTTAAATCACATGGCGATGTGAACTAGATTATTGACTCTAGTGCAAGTGGGAGACTGGAGGAAATATGCTCTAGAGGCAATAATAAAGTTGTTATTTATATTGCCTTATATCATGATAAATGTTTATTATTCATGCTAGAATTGTATTAACCGGAAACTTAGTACATGTGTGAATACATAAACAAACAGAGTGTCCCTAGTATGCCTCTACTTGACTAGCTCGTTAATCAAAGATGGTTAAGTTTCCTAACCATAGACATGAGTTGTCATTTGATGAACGGGATCACATCCATCCGTTAGCTTAGCATAAATGATCGTTTAGTTTTATTGCTATTATTGCTTTCATCATGACTTATACATGTTCCTTTGACTATGAGATTATGCAACTCCTGAAAACCAGAGGAACACCTTGTCTGCTATCAAATGTCACAACGTAACTGGGTGATTATAAAGATTCTCTAAAGGAGTCTCTGATGGTGTTTGTTGAGTTGGCATAGATTGAGATTAGGATATGTCACTCTGTGTATCGGAGAGGTATCTTTGGGCCCTCTCGGTAATGCTCATCACTATAAGCCTTGCAAGCAATGTGACTAATGAGTTAGTTGAGGGATGATGCATTACAGAACGAGTAAAGAGACTTGCCGGTAACGAGATTGAACTAGGTATGATGATACCAACGATCGAATCTCGGGCAAGTAACATACCGATGACAAAGGGAACAACGTATGTTGTTATGCGGTTTGACCGATAAAGATCTTCATAGAATATGTAGGAGCCAATATGACCATCCAGGTTTCGCTATTGGTTATTGATCGGAGATGTGTCTCGGTCATGTCTACATAGTTCTCAAACCCGTAGGGTCCGCACGCTTAACGTTCGATGACGATTTGTATTATGAGTTATGTGATTTGATGTATCGAAGTTTGTTCATAGTCCTGGATGAGATCACGGACATGACGAGGAGTCTAGAAATGGTTGAGAGGTAAAGATTCATATATTGGAAGGCTATATTCGCACACCGGAAGTGTTCCGGGTGATACCGGGTCACCGGAAGGGGCTCCGGGCAAACCCCGGCAAAGATATGGGCTTAATGGGCCAAGTAAGGGAACACACCAGCCCACAAGGGGCTCGTGCGCCCCCTATAGGGCCATCCACGTGGGGAGAAAGGAAAATGGGTGGAGGAAAAGGAAAGTATGAAGTAGGAATCCTACTTCCTTCCCCTCCCCCTCCTTCCTTTCCCCCTTATCCAAATATGGTAAGGCGGGCCGAATTGGACTAGGGGCCCAAGTAGGATTCCTCCTACTTCGGCGCGCCCTAGGCTGTTGCCCTCCCTCTACCTCCTTTATATACATTGGTAGGGAACCCCTAGAACACACATCAATTGTTCCTAGCCGTGTGCGGCGCCCCCCTCCACAGTTAACACCTCGGTCATATCGTCGTAGTGCTTAGGCGAAGCCCTCGTCGGTAACATCATCATCACCGTCACCATGCCATCGTGATGACGAAACTCTCCCTCGGTCTCACCGAGCTAAACGTGTGCAGATCGCGGAGGTGCCGTGTGCTCGGTACTTAGATCGGTTGGATCGCGAAGACGTTCAACTACATCAACCGCGTTACTAAGCGCTTCCACTTTTAGTCTACGAGGGTACGTGGACACACAATCCCCGCTCGTTGCTATGCATCTCCTAGATAGATCTAGTGTGATTGTAGGATTTTTTTTGAAATGCTACATTCCCCAACAGTGGCGTCAGAGCAGGTCTATGCGTGGATGTTATATACATGAGTAGAACACAAAGAGTTGTGGGCGATAATAGTCATACTGCTTACCAGCAACATCTTACTTTGATTCGGCGGTATTGTTGGATGAAGCAGCCCGAACCGACATTACATGACCACATTCATGAGACTAGTTCTACCGACGTGCTTTGCACACAGGTGGCTGGCGGGTGTCTGTTTCTCCAACTTTAGTTGAATTGAGTTTGACTACGCCCGGTCCTTGTTGAAGGTTAAAACAACACACTTGACAAAAAATCGTTGTGGTTTTGATGCGTAGGTAAGAATGGTTCTTATTAGAAGCCCATATAGCAGCCACGTAAAACTTGCAACAACAAAGTAGAGGACGTATAACTTGTTTTTGCAAGGCATGTTGTGATGTGATATGGTCAAGACGTGATGAGATATAAATTGTTGTATGAGATGATCATGTTTTGTTAAAGTTATCGACAACTGGCAGGAGCCTTATGGTTGTCTCTTTATTGCGTAAGGTGCAAGCGACGTATAATTGCTTTACTTTATCGCTATGCGATAGTAATAGTTGCAAAAGCAATAGTTGGTGAGACGACCATGTGACGACATGTTGATAAAGATCAAGATGATGGAGATCATGGTGTGATGCCGGTAACATGGAGATCATGATGGTACTTTGGAGATGAAGATCAAAGGTACAAGATGATGATGGCCATATCATGTCACATATTTTGATTGCATGTGATGTTTATCTTGTATGCATCTTATTTTTCATAGTACGGCGGTAGCATTATAAGACGATCTGTCACTAAATTTCAATGTATAAGTGTTCTCCCTGAGTATGCACCATTGCTATAGTTTGTCGTGCCGAGACACCACGTGATGATCAGGTGTGATAAGCTCTATGTTCACATACAACGGGTGCAAGCCAGTTTTGCACACGCAGAATACTTGGGTTAAACTTGATGAGCCTAGCATATGCAGATATGGCCTCGGAACACTGAGACCGAAAGGTCGAGCATGAATCATATAGATATCATCAACATAGTGATGTTCACCATTGAAAGCTACTCCATCTCACATGATGATCGGACATGGTTTAGTTGATTTGGATCACGTGATCACTTAGTGAAGGAAATATGCCCTAGAGGCAATAATGAAGTTGTTATTTATATTTCCTTATATCATGATAAATGTTTATTATTCATGCTAGAATTGTATTAACCGGAAACTTAGAACATGTGTGAATACATAGACAAAATAGAGTGTCCCTAGTATGCCTCTACTTGACTAGCTCGTTAATCAAAGATGGTTAAGTTTCCTGACCATAGACATGTGTTGTCATTTGATGAACGGGGTCACATCACTAGAGAATGATGTGATGGACATGATCCATCCGTTACCTTAGCATAAATGATCGTTCAGTTTTATTGCTATTGCTTTCATCATGACTTATACATGTTCCTCTGACTATGAGATTATGCAACTCCCTAATATCGGAGGAACACCTTGTGTGCTATCAAATGCCACAACGTAACTGGGTGATTATAAAGATGCTCTACAGATGTAACTTTCCCAATTTGTACTCCAACTCTTGCCGTTTCCGGCGTTAAGTTATATTTATTTTCTCGGGTTCGGGTCTTTGTCTCCGTGTGTTGTTATCTTTTTCATGCATCTCATATCATGTCATCATGTGCATTGTATTTGCATACGTGTTCGTCTCATGCATTCGAGCATTTTCCCCGTTGCCCGTTTTGCATTCCGGCGTTTCGTTCTCCTCCGGTGGTCATTTCTAGCTTTCTTTCGTGTGTGGGGTTTAAACATTTCCGGATTGGACCGAGACTTGCCAAGCGGCCTTGGTTTACTACTGGTAGACCGCCTGTCAAGTTTCGTATCGTTTGGACTTCGTTTGATACTCCAACGGTCAACTGAGGGACCGAATAGGCCTCGTGTGTTGCAGCCCAACATCCCTCCAATTTGTCCCAAAACCCATCTAACTCTGATCCATCATCTAGAGCGTTCGATCACGACCGTGTGGCCGAAAACCGCACCTCATTTGGACTCTCCTAGCTCCCTCTATGCCTATTTAAAGACAGACCCCCCCCCCCCCGAAAATCCGGATCTCTCCCTATCTGAAACCCTAATTTTCCACCGCGCGCCGCCGGACATTGTCTGCCCGGGGCGGACACACCGCCGCCAGCCAACCGCCTCCTTCCACGTCTTCGCCCGCCGCCGCCACTCCCACCGCGGCCCGGGAGCCCGCATCCGGCCCTCGCGGCCCGGTGAGCGCCGCCGCCGCCCGGGTCTCGTCTCCCGCGCCGCGCCGCCACCTCCCTCGCCTCCGGCGCTCCGGCCGCCGAGCCGCCATCGCCGCCCTGCCACAGCTCCTCGCCGGCCCCGCCGCCTCCGGCCGTCGCACCGGCCTCGACCGCGCAGCCCGCCGTGCGCCGCCGCCCGCCGCCGCCCGGCCCGGATCCGGCGAAGATCCGGCCGGCCCCTTGCTCCCCTGGCCACTCCGGCGAGCTCCAGCCCCGCCGGTGAACAGTGCATCTACAGTGATCTCGATCCGCGTGCGATCCAGATCTGGGATATTTTCATCTCGGTTGACTTTTCCCTCAGAAACCCTAGCCCATGTTGCATACTTTGACCTGCCATAACTTTGCATCCGTAGCTCCGATTTATGCATATAGCATATCAAAATGTTCATCTCAGAGAGTACATCATTTCATTCCATTGCATCATTTTCATTTGAGTTCATCTTGATTCCCGAAATGCTGTTAGAAGAGGGCTACTTGAGATAATTGTCAGATCTGTTACTCCATTTAGCTTTTTGTCATTTTTGCCATGATTAATGTGTGCATGATATGCCCATGTGCTCTACATATGTTTTGTTAAGGGTTTTGTCATCTTTCCAGAGGTGCAACCCATGTATTTTTGTGATGTGTGTGGTGACTAGTACAAGCTTGCAAAGTGGTGCACCTGCTAATTCTGTTTTCAGGGACTTAGTAATTCCACCTAGTCCTTGATCTGTTTATCTCATGATGCCATATGTTCATGTTGTTTCCGAGTGATCCATGCCTCTTTTGAGGATGATTAGAAAGGATGTTTTGTTAAACTTGTAGTGCTCTATCCATACATGTCTTTGTTTGCAATTATGGAGCACCCTAGCTTGAGTTAATCGAGCTCTACTTTTGCTACTTTGTGAATCTGGGCAGATTGTCAACTTGTTTGCAATTTTGCCGATGATGTTGTAGTTGATCTGTGCATGCTATGCTATTGTTCTTTCCATGTATAGCTTGAATTTTGTGCCTTCTTTATGGGTGTGTGCTTGTCTTGCCATGACTTGCACCGTAGTGAGTGCATCGAGGTCGTAAACATGCCTACTCGAGTTATATTTCAGCATGTGTCAGTTTTTCACTAAGTCTGAAAACTGATTATGTTTTTGCTATGTTCACATGCTTGCAATTGTATTTTCTGATCCCTTTTGGCTCAAGGTCACTAAGGCACTTTTGTTAAACTATTTGAGTAGCTCCATGCCATGCTTTACTTTGTAATGTTCAGGTCCTGTAGCATGTAGTTTTGTTGCTCCGAAGAGGGCTACCTGATCTAAAATTCCAGACAAGTGTTAATTTCACTAAGTCTGAGATCTGTTTGTCATATGCATTTTTGCCATGCTTGTTTGAACCTGTTAATGGATGAATTGGCCGTAGCTCAGTGCTAGACTTTTGTGAAGAATCTTGTATGAATCCCTGCCATGTATTTTGTTGTCATGTTTGGGTGCTGTAGCATGTTCATTTCATTGCATTTAGATGCCTACTTGCTGTAAATCGCAGACCGGTGTCATTTTTGAATCGCTTGCCATTTCCAAACCGTAACTCCGATTCCGGCGTTCTTTATATTGTTTTCAAGCGATTTCATCTCATATTTCCAGTGGCACACTTGGTTTTCCAAGTTGAGGCCAGTTTCATGCATTTCCTGTCATATCTTGCATTTTGCATCCCGCATCGCATCCCGCATAGCATATCATCATTGCATCATATCGCTTGATCCTTGCACGTGGTTGATTGTGTCCTTGTTGCTTGTTTGTCTTGTTTGGGTAGAGCCGGGAGATGAGTTTGCTAACGAGGAGCCCGTTGAGTTTGCTTTCGAGGATCCAGTCAACTCTGACAACTGTGCAGGCAAGATGATCATACCCTCGAAATCACTACTATCTTTGCTATGCTAGTTTGCTCGCTCTTTTGCTATGACATTGCTACGATGCCTACCATTTGATTTCAAGCCTCCCAAATTGCCATGTCAAACCTCTAACCCACCATGTCCTAGCAAACTGTTGATTGGCTATGTTACCGCTTTGCTCAACCCCTGTTATAGTGTTGCTAGTTGCAGGTGAAGATTGGAGGCCGTTCCTTGTTGGAACATTTATTTACTTGTTGGGATATCATTATATTGCTATGTTATCTTAATGCATCTATATACTTGGTAAAGGGTGGAAGGCTCGGCCTCTCTCCTAGTGTTTTGTTCCACTCTTGCCGCCCTAGTTTCCGTCAAATCGGTGTTATGTTCCCGGATTTTGCGTTCCTTACGCGGTTGGGTTATAATGGGAACCCCTTGATAGTTCGCCTTGATTAAAGCTTTTCTAACAATGCCCAACCTTGGTTTTACCATTTGTCACCTAGCCTTTTCTTTCCCTTGGGTTCTGCAGACTCAAGGGTCATCTTTATTTTAACCCCCCCGGGCCAGTGCTCCCTCTGAGTGTTGGTCCGAACCGGGTAGCCTGTGGGGCCACCTCGGGGAAACTCGAGGGTTGGTTTTACTCGTAGCTTGACCTATCTGAGTGTGCCCTGAGAAAGAGATATGTGCAGCTCCTATCGGTATTTGTCGGCACATTCGGGCGGTGTTGCTGGTCTTGTTTTAACCTGTCGAAGTGTCTTGAATTACCGAGATACCGAGTCTGATCGGAACGTCTTGGGAGGAGGTCTATTCCTTCGTTGACCATGAGAGCTTGTCATGGGCTAAGTTGGGACTCCCCTGCAGGGATTTGAACTTTCGAAAGCCGTGCCCGCGGTTATGGGCAGATGGGAATTTGTTAATGTCCGATTGTAGATAACTTGAACCTTAAGTTAATTAAAATGAATCAACTGAGTGTGTTACCGTGACGGCCTCTTCTCGGTGGAGTCCGGGAAGTGGACACGGTGTTGGAGTAATGTTTACGCAGGTGGTTCCCTAGTTTCTCGCTCGCGCTTTGCCTCCTCTTCTCACTCCCTTTTGCGAATAAGTTAGCCACCATACTTGCTAGTCGCTTGCTGCAGCTCCACATATTTTTACCTTGCCATACCTATAAGCTTAAATAGTCTTGATCGCGAGGGTGCGAGATTGCTGAGTCCCTGTGGCTCACAGATTACTATTACACCAGATGCAGGGCCTGATGATTCCGCTCCAGGAGACGCGCTCGAGCTCAAGTGGGAGTTCGACGAAGACTCTCAACGTTACTATGTTTCCTTTCCCGATGATCAGTAGTGGTGCCCAGTTGGGGGTGATTGGGACCGTGTCGCATGTTGGGTTCTCTTTCATTTTGGCGCCGTAGTCGGGCCATGAGTGTTTGGATGATGTAATGTTATTTTTGTACTTGATTGACGTGGCGAGTGTAAGCCAACTATGTTATCTCCCCTTTATTATTTATATTACATGGGATGTTGTGAAGATTGCCTAACTTGCGACATATGCCTTCAATGCGATTATGTCTCTAAGTCGTGCCTCAACACGTGGGAGCTATAGTCGCATCGAGGGTGTTACAATAGGTGTCCCCGATGGTGTTTGTTGAGTTGGCATAGACCGAGATTAGGATTTGTCACTCCAATTGTCGGAGAGGTATCTCTGGGCCCTCTCAGTAATGCACATCACTATATGCCTTGCAAGCAATGTGACTAATGAGTTAGTTGCGGGATGATGCATTAGGGAACAAGTAAAGAGACTTGCTGGTAACGAGATTAAACTAGTTATGAGGATACCAATGATCGAATCTCGGGCAAGTAACATACCAATGACAAAGGGAACAATGTATGTTGTTATGCGGTTTGACCGATAAAGATCTTCGTAGAATATGTAGGAGCCAATATGAGCATCCAGGTTCCGCTATTGGTTATTGACCGGAGATGTATCTCGGTCATGTCTACATAGTTCTCGAACCCGTAGGGTCCGCACGCTTAACGTTCGATGACGATTTGTATTATGAGTTATGTGATTTGATGTACCGAAGGTTTTTTGGAGTCCCGGATGAGATCACGGACATGACGAGGAGTATCAAAGTAGTCGAGACGTAAAGATCGATATATTGGAAGGCTATATTCGGACATCAGAAAGGTTACGATTGATTCAGGAATATTTCGTAGTACCGGACAGTTACGCGAATTCGCCGGAGGAAGTAGTGGGCCTTAATGGGCCATACAGGAAAGGAGAGAAGGGCCTCAAGGGGTGGCCGCGCGCCCCTCATGGGCTGGTCCGAATTGGACTAGGGAGGGGGCGGCGCTCCCCTCTTTCCTTCTCCCTCTCCTCTTCTTCCTTCTTCTCCTACATGGACTAGGAAAGGGGGAATCCTATTCCTAATAGGAGTAGGAATCCCCCCTTTGGGCGCGCCCCTTGAGGCCAGCCCTGCTCCTCCTCCCCTCCTTTATATACGGGGGAGGGGGCACCCCATAGACACACAAGTTGATTTCTTAGCCGTGTGCGGTGCCCCCCTCCATAGATTTCCACCTCGGTCATATTGTCGTAGTGCTTAGGCGAAGCCCTGCATCAGTAACTTCTTCATCACCGTCACCACGCCGTCGTGCTGACGAAACTCTCCCTCGGCCTCAGTTGGATCTAGAGTTCGAGGGACGTCACCGAGCTGAACGTGTGCAGATCGCGGAGGTGCCATGCTTTCGGTACTTGATCGGTTGGATGATGAGGACGTTCGACTACATCAACCGCGTTACTAAACGCTTCCGCTTTTGGTCTACAAGGGTAGGTATACACACTCTCCACGCTTGTTGCTATGCATCTTCTAGATAGATCTTGCGTGATCGTACCAATTTTTTTGAAATACTGTGTTCCCCAACAGTGGCATCCGAGCCAGGTCTATGCATAGATGTTATATGCACGGTGTTGTGGGCGTGGGTATATACATATTGCTTGCCGTCACTAGTTGTTTCTTGTTTCGGCAATATTGTTGGATGAAGCGACCCGGACCGACATACATGACCATGTTCATGAGACTGGTTCTATCGACGTGCTTTGCACATAGGTGGCTGGCGGCTGTCTGTTTCTCCAACTTTAGTTGAATCAGATTCAATGAACAGGGTTCTTTCTGAAGATCAAAAAGCAATCACTATACCACGTTGTGGTTTTTATGCCATAGGTAAGAACAGTTCTTGCTAAGCCCGTAGCAGCCACGTAAAACTTGCAATAACAAAGTAGAGGACGTCTAACTTGTTTTTGCAGGGTGATACGTCTCCAACGTATCTATAATTTTTGATTGTTCCATGCTATTATATTATCTGTTTTGGATGTTAATGGGCTTATTTATACACTTTTATATTGTTTTTGGGAGTAACCTACTAACCCAAGGCCTAGTGCAAATTGCTGTTTTTTGCCTATTTCAGTGTTTCGCAGAAAAGGAATATCAAACGGAATCCAAACAGAATAAAACCTTCGGGAGATTTATTTTTGGAACAAACGTGATCCAGGGGACTTGGAGTGGATGTCAAGCAACCGATGAGGAGGCCACGAGGCAAGGGGCGCGCCTACCCCCCTGGGCGTGCCCTCCACTCTCGTGGGCCCCTCGTGGCTCCACCGACCTACTTCTTCCTCCTATCTATGTCCACATACCCCGAAAACATCCAAGAGCACCATGAAACCATATTTCCACCCCCGCAACCTTCTATACCCAAGAGATCCCATCCCGGGGCCTTTTTCGGAGCTCCGTCGGAGGGAGCATCGATCACGGAGGGCTTCTACATCAACACCATAGCCTCTCCGATGATGTGTGAGTAGTTCACCTCAGACCTTCGGGTCCATAGTTTTTAGCCAGCTGGCTTCTTCTCTCTCTTTGGATCTCAATACAAAGTTCTCCTTGATCTTCTTGGAGATCTATTCGATGTAACTCTTTTTGCGGTGTGTTTGTCGAGATCTGATGAATTGTGGGTTTATGTTCAAGTTTATCTATGAACGATATTCGATTCTTCTCTAAAATCTTTTATGTATGATTGGTTATCTTTGCAAGTGTCTTTGAATTATCAGTTTGGTTTGGCCTACTAGATTGATCTTTCTTGCAATGGGAGAAGTGCTTAGCTTTGGGTTCAATCTTGCGGTGTCCTTTCCCAGTGACAGCAGGGGCAGCAAGGCACATATTGTATTGTTGCCATCGAGGATAAAAAGATGGGGTTTATATCATATTTCTTGAGTTTATCCCTCTACATCATGTCATCTTGCCTAATGTGTTACTCTATTCTTATGAACTTAATACTCTAGATGCATGCTGGATAGCGGTCGATGTGTGGAGTAATAGTAGTAGATGCAGAATCATTTTGGTCTACTTGTCGCAGACGTGATGCCTATATACAGGATCATGCCTAGATATTCTCATAATTATTCACTATTCTACCAATTGCTCGACAGTAATTTGTTCACCCACCGTAATACTTATGCTATCTTGAGAGAAGCCACTAGTGAAACCTATGGCCCCCGGGTCTATTCTCTATTATATTAATATCCCGTCAACAAGTTATTTCTATCGCCTTTTATTTTGCAATCTTTATTTTTATCTATATCATAAAAATACCAAAAATATTTGTCATATTATTATTATCTCTATCAGATCTCACTCTCGTAAGTGACCGTGAAGGGATTGACAACCCCTTTATCGCATTGGTTGCGAGGTTCTTATTTGTTTGTGTAGGCACGAGGGACTTGCGTGTAGTCTCCTACTGGATTGATACCTTGGTTCTCAAGAACTGAGGGAAATACTTACGCTACTTTGCTGCATCACCCTTTCCTCTTCAAGGGAAAACCAACGCAGTGCTCAAGAGGTATCAAGAAGGATTTCTGGCGCCGTTGCCGGGGAGGCTTACACCAAGTCAAGTCAAGATTTGATCTCCCAGCAACTAGCCATTTCTGGCACCGTTGCCAGGGAGATCTACCACAAGTTAAGACATACCAAGTTCTCATCACAAACTCTTATCCCTCGCATTACATTATTTGTGATTTGCCTCTCGTTTTCCTCTCCCCCACTTCTAAAACGATTTTCAAAAACCTTTACCTTTTCTTTGCCTTCTTCCCGTATGTATCTTTGTTTGTGTTTCTATGTGCCTTCTATTTGCTTGCATCTTTGCTTGCTAAAAATCTATTGATATGGATCCACTTAAAGTGTTCTACTTGGATCATCTTCGATCCTTACACTACAAAAAAAGACACATCCGTGACATTTTGGGCTGAACGAAATTTTTTTCTGTCATACATATGACACTTCTATGACGATAATTTTGACAAAACCCGGTATCATCATAGATGTGGTGGGCTCCTACTTCTATGACAAAAAATCATGACAGAAAATGGGATTTTCGTCCTGGACGGGCCAGAGACGCTGCTGCATGAAATTCTTTGGGCCATCCATGACGGAAAAAACCGTGGTAGAAGCGAGGGGGAGGAAAATTTTGGGGAGTTCCCGGTTACGGTGGGAGGTCGGGGGCCGAGCGATGCGCATTTCTCTCGTACACGTACGCGCATGTGTGTGAGGCGTTGGCTCTAACTAAACCCGAGCGAGGCATTGGGCTCTAACTGAACCCGAGCGATTGCACTGCAGGCTACGCGTTACTGAACCTGAGCGATCGATCGATGGCTGTTGACTGAACCCGATCGAGCGATTCCTTCGCTACTGCTGCTAACTGAAGCCGAGGCGTTGGCTCTAACTGAACCCGAGCAAGGTGTTGGGCTCTAACTGAACCCGAGCGATTGCACTGCAGGCTACGCGTTACTGAACCCGAGCGATCGATCGATGGCTGTTAACTGAACTCGATCGAGCGATTCCTTCGCTACTGCTGCTAACTGAAGCCGATCGATGCTGCCTCTGTATGAACAGTGAGCATTGCGGGGGGGGGGGGTTGGATGAACAGTTCCCGATGGGGGTGGATGAGTAGGACCCCGTGGTGTTGCCTCTGGATGAACAGGACCCCGATCGATCGACCCGGTTGGGGCTGGATGAACAGGACCTCGTGGAGGGCTGGATGAACAGGACCACCCCGTGGAGGGCAGGATGAACAATAGACGATGGAGGGCAGGATGAACAGTAGCCCGTGGAGGGGTGGTTGAACAGGAGCCTATGGAGAGGGCTGGTTGAACAGTAGCCGGTGGAGTAGCGCACGGTGGAGGCTGGATGAACAGGAGCCCGTGGATGAACAGTCGCAGGTGGAGGCTGGAGGAGGTCGACGGTGGATGAACAGTAGCTCGTGGAGGCTGGAGGGGGTCGACGGTGGAGATGAACAGTATCCCGTGGAGTCCCGTTTTGCGGTACGCCACACCCCTCCTGATGAATAGGATCCCCGTTTCGACCGTAGCGCTTCAACACAAGTCTGTTTCCTCCGTTTTGCGGTACGCCACACCCCTCCCGATCAACAGGACCCCCGTTTCGACAGTAGGAGGTCCGTTTCCTCCGTTTTGCGGTATGCCAGACCCCTCCCAATCAACAGGACCCCGTTCCGAACGTAGGAGGTCCATTTCCTCCGTTGTGCAGTACGCCAGGCCTCGTTTCCATCGCCTGTTTTGTCCAAGCCCTCCCGATGAACACAACCATGCATTCCGTTCCGACCCAGCGGGTTGGCTCCCACGCGTTCCGTTGCCTCCCGATGAACACGACGCATTCCGTTGCCTCCCCATGAACACGATGCATTCCGTTGCCTCCCCATGAACACGACGCATTCCGTTGCCTCCCCATGAACACGACGACGACGCTGTTTCTCCGTTCCGACCCAGCCATGAACACGAGCCCTCGCCGTACGTATGCGCGAGTAGGCGTTTGAGACCCCGCCCGTATGTACACATACGTGGCCGTATTTTCTTTCTTGCACCCTGGCCGCTGTACGTACGTGTACATGCTACGTGGGTGCCTCTACTACGACACGTGCATGCCTCTACTATGACACGTGCGCGCCTCTACTTCGACAAGTATGTACGTACACGTTCACGACCAGAATGACAACGCTACGTACGCTTCGACCAGGTAGGTCCCGACTGTCAGGCACTTCCTTGCCTGCGAAGATGTAGCTAGTGGGTCCCAGCAGTCAGGGGGCGAATCGTTTTTTTCCCGGATGCACTTCCTTGCGTGTGAAGATATTGCTGGTGGGTCCCAGCAGTCAGGGGAAACGTTTTTTTTGCGAAATACAGTGGCCCGTCCGGTGGGTCCCAGCTGTCAGGTGGAGGAATCATTATTTTCCGCGTAATAAGGAGACACTTCCTTGCTGCGGCCATGGACCCAGCTGTCAGCCTCTCCACGTACAGTCCACGTCCGATCGAAGTCGTTCCTTGACCACGTTGACCACGCCGCACCGAGAGCACCAGGGCAGTGGACGACGGCGAGGCCTAGGAAGGGGACGACATGGAGGCAGGGAAGACTCGACAGTTGTTTCCCACGCAGAGGGGAGTACGATTGTACGAGGGTTTACTGGTTCATCTACCGTCGCTGGAGAATAACAGCAGGTGTGGGTGAGTAGAGGGATGGCTAGGCCAGCGATGGGAGTACGGTCGGGTGGTGAGGCCTGCACGGCAGCACAGTCAGCCGCGAGGAGGAGGGAGCAGGCAGTCCCGCCGGCGCTTGTTTGAGCGGCTGGAGTAGGAAGAGCAGAGATTGAAGAAGCACGACGGCCGTTGGATGGACATCCAACTGTCAGTGCTTGTGCATCAACCTTTTTTTAGGAAAGCCTCAAATCTGTGGAAAATAGCATACAGCCCATTTGCCATTATTTCTAATAATTTACAGCCCATTTGCTAATTCTTAAGGTTTTTTTTGGAGCCCATATTCTTTTTGTTAGCATTACAGCCCATATTGTGGCAACAGTTAAAAAATTATACGAAATTTTGCATATTTCGGTGCGGTCCGAACTGTTTTTAATCCTGAAATTTCGACTCACATTCAAACTAATTTTAAAAATAAATGTATATCAATATAAAATCCAACAAATTCTCCACGCATAAAAATTAATGTAATTTAAAATCTTGAAATAAAAAAAGATATTTGAAACTAATTGCCGGTTTGATGTGTTTTAAAAATGTACATCCCATTTCTCATTACTGATGGGCCATTTTCTCGGCCAGCCGAATGAAAGCTCTCCTTGTCTTGAAAGATTTGCAGCCCAACAGGCCTGACAAAGCGACTTACTTGGCAAATCACAAAAAATGTGCTGTGGTCATGGACCCAGCTGTCAGCCTCTCCACGTACAGTACTCTTCCGATGGAAGTCGTTCCTTGACCACGTTGACCACGCCGCGCGGAGAGCACCACGGTGGTGGACGACGGCGAGGCCTAGGAAGGGGACGACGCGGCAGTGGAAGCTCGGGCGGAGAGGACTACCAGGGTTCACTGGTTCGGCTGCGGTGTGAGGCTGCCGTCGCCGGAGGGCTTGGCGAGCGGTGGGAATAGTAGGGGGCGGTGAGGCCTCTGCGGCAGCACAGCCGGCCACGGGAGGCAGGAGCATGCAGCACGATCGGCGCTGCTTTGGGCGGCTGGAGCAAGAAGACCAGAGGTTGAAGAAGCACTATGGCCGTTGGATGGACATCGTACGGTCACTAGAGCTAGAATCGTTCATATTGACTAAGTTGACAAAGCCCTTCGCCCCCGTCAACTTAGTAGGCCCACAAGTCAGCCTCCCAGCAAGGTGGGTCCCAGCTAGCCGGGGGAGTATTCATTTTTTGTGCGTAATAAGGAGGCACTTTCGGTGGGCCTGAGCTGACAGCGGGGGGAATGTTTTTTTCGAGAAATACGGTGGCCGTCCGGTGGGTCCCAGCAGTCAGGGGGAAACGATTTTTTTCGCAAAATACTGGTGGCCCGTCCAGTGGGTCCCTGCTGTCAGGTGGAGGAATCATTATTTTCCGCGTAATAAGGAGGCACTTCCTTGCTGCCGCCGTGGACCCAGCTGTCAGCCTCTCCATGTACAGTCCACGTCCGATGGAAGTCGTTCCTTCCACATTGACCACGTCGCACCGAGAGCACCAGGGCGGTGGACGACGGCGAGGCCTAGGAAGGGGACGACGCGGAGCCGGTGAAGACGCAGCAGTGGATGCCCACGCGGAGAGGAGTATGAGGGTTCAGTCGTTCGGCTGCGGTGTGAGGCTGTCGTCGCCGCAGGGCCTGGCCAGTGGTGGGAATAGTAGGGGCGGTGAGGCCTCCACGACAGCACAGCCGGCCACGGGAGGCAGGAGTAGGCGGCACGACCGGCGCTGCTTTGGGCGGCTGGAGCAAGAAGACCAGAGGTTGAAGAAGCACTACGGCCGTTGGATGGACATCGTACGGTCACTGCAGCTAGAATCGTTTATATTGACTAAGTTGACAAAGCCCTTGGTACGTCAACTTAGTAGGCCCACAGGCCAGCTTCTGAAACGGTGCGCCCCAGATGTCAGGGGGAGGAATCATTTTTTGGGTGGGTGAAGCTAGAATATCCGAGATTGAAGAAGAAGCACGACATCTGTTGGATGGAAATCCAATGGCCACTGCTGCTAGAACCGTGTGTTGACTATAAGTTGACAAAGCCTTGCATATGCGTCAACTCTGTTTTTTAGGGGACGCGTCAACTTTTTTTTGAGAAGATGAGGATGCGACAACTTAGTAAGGCCAGAAGTGTGTGGCAGAGAACTTATAGCCCATTTGAGATTTGTAAGAATGTGTATCCCATTTTTGAATTCTAATGGAATTTACTACAGCCCATTTACAGTTTGTTAAAAGTACAACCCATTTCAACCAACCGTTCAAAACAGAATTCAATAAAATTTCCCACATATTGATGGGATCCGAAATATTTTTATCCCGAAATTTCTAGTCAGATTAAATACAGTTTCAATATAATTTACATAAAAATCCAACGAAACATTGCGCTCACAACAATTAATGAAATTAAAATTTTCAATATCCAAAAATAATATTTTATAAAGTAATCACGTGTTTGGTGCATTTTTTATAGTTACTGCCCAGTTTTTATAATTACATCCCATTTATTATTTCTTAAAGCCTATTTTCTTGTTAAGCCTAATGCATCCCTCCTAGGAAAGATTTGCAGCCCAGCGGGGCGGAGAATAACAACTTAACCTTGCCTGGGTATTCCTAAAAAAAGTATAGCTGGGCTAGCCATTTTCTGCTTGAAAAAATTAATATCTGGGCTGGATATCTGGCCTGGGCTAGACGGGCCACAGCCCGCCCAGTTAATACCTGCAGTGATGTTTTCGTTGTTGTTCAGAGGAGAAAAATTAATATCTGGGCTAAACATCAAAAAACACTGCAGTGCTCACACCTCAAAAACACAAATACTGCTCGAGCTGCTTGGTCCTAGATGTCGGCCGCTTCTTGTGCAATTCTCTCATTCATTGACTAGTACTACATAGGTTGACAATGGTGTGGGACCGTGGTGTAAGGAAACCAGGGGGAAGCAAAATAAGTAACTCCAGCGAGCGCTTCCACCTCTGCCTTGTTGTCTCCCGTGGAAACCCCTTTCCTCCTTTTTTTTGCTCGGGCAAGGACCAATGCATGCAGCACGTCCATGCGGTTATTAGGCAAGAAATAAAAGTGCTTTGCGTGCTATGAATTACGATGGCCTGCATGGGTAGCTAATAAGGCATCCTCTTAACTGCTGTGATTAAATGTTGTGTTTAGAAGCGAGAAATATTCTTCTTTTCCACCAATCTGCTTGCACCTAGGTCGTGATGCACCTTCTAATACGACTTATTCACCTAGACGGAGGGAGTACGAGTTTTTATAATAAGGAGGCACTTGCGTACGTGAGGCTATGGACCTGGTGGGTCCCCATTGTCATCCTCTCGAAGTAAAGTCATCTCCTCGCCCGCGTGCGCTTTCCGCCCGAAACAGTCAGCGCCACCCGCCCCGCTTCCCGGTGCAGGCGATTGCTCCGCCTTCAAACGACACAAGTGCCGTCCGTCCGTCCATCTGCCGCCCACATTAATGATACGCGGTTGCCGAGGCCGCTACTCCGGTGCCACATGTCCGTCCCTCCGCCTACCCACCATTGCTATATAAACTGCTGCGCCGGCCATAGCCGTAGTCATCCGCATCCGTTCCCTTTCTCCTGTCCACACCACTACTGCCCACCATGGCTTCCTCGCGCTCCAGCGCTCTTCGGGACGGGCGGACGACGGACCACAAGGAGATGGCAGCCATTGCTGCCGACCGGCTGGCCGGCAGGCAGCCGGAGGACGATGATGTCCCAATGGAGAACATGGTAGTCGATGATCCGGCGCCAAACCCCTCCTCTGCGCCATCCTCGCCGGTGCATTGCACCATGACCATCGGCGAGGCCCGTGCCCAATATATGGACAGTGTGAGGCAGATGCGTCAGGAGCAGTTCCGGGAGGCGCAGGCCGACGCCGCCTACAACCACCATCTCCTCCAGGAGCATCTGCAGGCGGAGGAGCAGATCACCGCGGAGCAGGCGGAGCAGGAGGCGCTGCTCGACTCGTACAGCTCTGCCCGCAAGGGCTGCCTCGAGCGCTGGCGGGAGTGCATGCGGGTGGCGGAGGCTACGGCCGCCTACAAAGAGGCTAGCAAAGAGGGCGATGAAGCGGGTGAGGCGTTGTTTGGCAAGACCGAGGACGAGGCAGAGGACAATGCCGGCTCCGACAAGTCCCCGCTCCGCTGGCGTCGATGAGGCCCTGCTCCGCTGAGGCCCTGTGGCGCCAACAACGAGGCAGAGGACACCGCCGGCTCCGCCCCGCCAACAACGAGGCAGAGGACATCACCGGCTCAGCCGAGACCCCACCCTACCGGCAACGTGGGGGAGGATTTCCACCGCTCCGCTGAGGCGCCGCCCGCCGGCAACGAGATAGTGGACATCGTCGGCTCCGCCGAGGCCCCGCCCCGCTGCCAACGAGGCCGCGCCACACAGAAAACGAGGAAGAGTAGAACACGGTAGGTCGCCGCTGCTCGGGTCCAAGTAAGGCCACCACTACTACCCTCCTATTGAAGCCAAGCTAGGCGGGTTGACCATTGACGGCTGGTTAGCTTCTTGGCGGCGATGTGGAGTCGGGGAGTTCTGCTGGAGAGTAACACTGCTTCTACTTAACTGCTGGTGCAGTTGGCTAACTGACACGTGGGCCCAACAGGCCACATGTTAGTTATGCAACTGCACCTGCAGTTAAGTCACTGAAGCTTCTGTCCGGCTCAGCGGGACACAGGTGGGTAGCTTCGGTTAATTAATTATACCTCCAGCGCACCCCTTTTTAGTTGAAGAATGTATGAAATGTAATGAAATCTGGCATGTTTATATGAAATCCGACCGTGTATGAATGAATTTATTTCGATTAGTTCGAATTCCTGTATCACTAGCATTGGATGAACATGCAAAACAATATGTACTAGCATTATTCCCAGGGTGATCACCACGTTTGCAGCAGTTTCACATGTACTCCCTCCGGTCCTTTCTAGTCCGCATACAAGTTTTGTCTGCAGTCAAAGTATCTCTACTTTTGACCAATCTTATACAAAAAAGTATGCACTTTCACAATGTGTGAAGTAAAAAGTAATAGAAGGAGTGCAAAGAGTTTGAGCAGGTTTTTAGCGTTTCTATACATTGCAATAAAACACATAGGCCTGGCAATTCATAGAGAATATTCAAAACAATTGATGATTATGCATCTCAGCGACTCACATGTCAGAGGCAATATTTACTTCACAATTAAAGAATAAAGATAAAATTGATCGACGCTGCTGACAGCAAGGGCGTCCCATTCGAAAATATCAAACGCATGTCTTGCTAAAATCAATGAGGAAAATTTGACAAGGTTGTCCCATTCCAAAATATCAAATGCCTACGATTGTGGAATGGGCAGGGTTTGCCATCAGTTCGGACATTGACATGGCACGTCGTGCTAAATAAACCAACTGTTCTTTTTGTGCAGTTCCACCAAAATCAACCAAATTCGCGCGTAGCTTGTATGATTTCGCCCTTATATGTTGCAACACCTTGAAATTATCGGCACCTCCTTTCTTGTGGTGGAAATGAATGATTCGATGTATTGATGAACATTTTGTGCAATTCCCATTGAAATCAAGCTGAGCACCCCTGTTTGCACAAATACAAAAAAGTGATTAGTATAGAGCAAACTGTACTATGAATTGACAGTTTCAACAGGCACATACATGGTCCATGTAGAGCACACTTTTAGAAAAATGGAACTCACCAGAAAGAATCCTAGAACAACATTGTACTCGCGCATCACAGCAAAAAATGGAGATTTTGTCAGTCCTTCTGAGCTGAAGTTAGTTTGGTCTTGTGGGGAGTAATGTAACCATCCTTCAACTGCTCCTTCTGATGATAAGATAGACAGGGCTTCTTCATCCTGGCATAATCGGAACTAGTCACTTCACGTACTCCATATTCTTCTTCAGAGGAAGATGATCCTGTTGTGCAAAGACAAGAGGACTACTAAATGCTAGCATCACTGTTTGCTCAAAAAAAGGGAAAGGAATTATTTAAAACAGCACAGATGAAGCACTTCTCGAGGACAATACCACCTTTTCATGACAGCACCGGGAGTTGATTTTTGTTTTTCTTCCCCTTGTTCTTCCCCTTCATCACTTGGTTCAATAACAAACAAGCTTCGCCTTCAATGTAAGATTTGGCATGTCAATTTGGGAGCACAAGTATAGTACTAAACTTAATTTTCTGATGAAAGTGGCAAAATACAGGCCAGCAGTTGTGAAATATCCTTATCTTACCTCAATGGGATATTACGGTGCACATACAGATTGGAAGTCTTGTCTCCATTTGTGCAGTTCACTAAAATCAAGCAACATTATCATACAAGTAGCACAACATATGAATGCACACTGCAGAATCATGTGAAAGAAGGCTAGTACTGACCTCTCATGATGTGGAATTCAAACAACTCACAAGAAGAAGATCAGAACCAAATTCGCCTTAACAGATAGGAAGTAAGATCTCCTCTTGTGCAGTTCCACTAAGATCAAGTAATCAAGTAACGTTGTCGGTGTGACATTTTGGTTGAACTGCACAAAACACTCTTAAAACAAAAGTGTTTTGTGCAGTGCAACAAAAGGTCACAATGGCAACGAGGTGAAGCAGATAACCCTGTTTACACAGAGGTGCAAAGGAAACAATTAGTGGTCAATAACGATGGATGACACAGAAGCCAACAAAAAGAAGCATCTACCTTATCTAAATGGGAAAGAAAGCAAGACAGTAGCATTTCTCAAATGGTGGCATTGATTAATATTAACATAGAGATTATATTAACAATAAAATTCGTTAAACATGTAATTTGCTTTTAACTGTGGCATTGCATCAATTTTCCAGCGGCATTATTAGAGGGTGTTTGTTTACAGGGACATTTTGGTGTAGGGACTAAAAAAACTCCGTGTCAGTCCCATCTAAACCAAAGAGGAGGGACTTTTAGGGACTAAAAGTGGGCATTTGGGACTAAAGAAAGAAGACCCTGAGGGAGTCTTTTTGGGACTTTTTCCAACAGTTGCCCCTGCTACGCATCGCACCTTGTCTCTATTAGTTCATTACTAGGGGTAACATGGTCTTTTAGCATGTCATTTAATAACCTCTAGTCCATGTTTAGTCCCTGGAACCCAGCAGGTAGGGACTAGGGAGTTTTTAACCAAACAGGGCCTTAGATTAACAACAACTAATGAGTTGCACGGGACAGTGGACGCACCAGCACCATGTGCATCTACCGATGTACTGTGGTCATGCACAGTCTGTTGCAACAAAGAACAAGCAACCAAGGAGCATATTTGTGTTGGTCCCAGTTTTGTTATCTTTAGACGCCTTTCCCTATGTGAGCGTAGCAAATCTAGTCCTGCTCAAACTCTATAGCCTTGTCCCTTCCTTTCCTTTTTGAACTAGTACTTTCGCCCCTTCCTTTCCTCTTTGAACCACATCCTAGATTTATGCGATACAACTTTCCCCACTACTTTCCCCCATTCATTTCCTCTTTGAACCACGTCTTAGATTAATGCTATACAACTTTCCCCCTTCATTTCCTCTTTGAACCACGTCCTAGATTCATGCTATATACGACTTTTCCCACTACTTTCCCCCACTCCTTTCCTCTTTGAACCACGTCCTAGATTCATGGTATACATGCAGCTAGAGCAATGCATGTGGAGTAACTAAATTATACCTTAAGGTTCTTGGGGCGTGGTTCGGTGGGCGACGGGACGATGGCGAAGAAGAAGGGGTCGGAGGCCCTCCCGCACCGCCGCTGGGTGGAAAGTGAACAGCTGCACCGGTAGTCCCTCGCCGACGGCGACATCGTTAAGCCTCCTTCCCTTCCCGGCAGACGGATCCTGCTGGCTCTTTGAGCAGCAGTGAGGGGAGAGAGAGGCCAACGAAGTCTTGTTTAGATCTGGAGAGGGCGAGCGAGTGTGAAGAGAGAAACTACAAATGCTGAGGCTCCAGTGAGAGAGGGCGAGAGAGTGAGCGAATAGGCTAACCAGCTACACAACCCTCCCGTTATATTCAACGAGAGGGAAATAACCTTTTATACATTCCTGCATTCGTGTGACAAGCATGGTGTGTTTTTTTGTGTGTGTGGGAGTCATTGGGATTTCAATCATAATCGTGTCATGTGGCTTTGGTGGTAAGACTATCCACAGTGGTGTAGAAATAATGCAGCCTTAGTCACCTTACCTCTCTCCACGTAGTACGTTGGGTCCCACCAGTCAGAGGGTGAAACAAAAAAATTAATAAGAAAAATTAAAAGCGCCAGCGGTGTATCTTACCTCACACATCTCGCTACTACTCGGGATCACTGTCCAATTGATCCCTCTGTTCGCTCATGTACTATTTTAAGTGAATCCTTATTATAACATGCACACAAATTTTGGCCACTTGTATTCGACTTAAGTCGGTGTGCCTCTGTATCTCGTATACTTACTACTCCCTCCGTCTAGGTGTAATAAGTCACGTTAGAAGGTGCAACGGGACCAAGGTGCGTGTGTGTGTGTGCGTGCGTGTGTGTGTGTGTGTGTTTAACACCATGTGTGTGTGTGTTTAACACCATGTGTGTGTTAGAGAGAGCGACAGATCGACCTACTCCTACAGAGAGATGTTGTGTAGTGTACGATTTTAGCCGCTAGAGTCGGTGCATCCTCTCATTTCCGGGCGTGTCCGGTAGGGACATGCGGACAGCTGCCACGCCCGCTCCTGACCAGCCTGGCCCACCCAAAGCCCCTCCATCGCCCGCGCGCGCTTCCTGCCCGAAACGGTCAGCGCCGCTCCAAAGAATTGGTGCCGCATTCATGCCCGGGCAGAGCGGACGCGACCTCTCACTGGCGCAAGAGTGATGGTTGCTTCGTCCGTCCAACTTACTGCTGGGTCTATGTGATTTGACGGCTCATTGGTCTTTATTACTGAGGTGGTAGGACTGCTGGATGTCCCACGCTTTCGGTGAAAGGAGGTATACTACTACTACTAGATTACAATTTTCTCCATTCTTACAGCGGAGGCGTGCAAGAGCAGTGAAAACACGCAGGCTCAGTGATTACATGGCCCACCTCACACTACTATCACCGTGCGACACCTAACTCTTTACATAGTACTCCCTATGTTCCTAAATATTACTAGATGAGTCCCCGCGCGTTGGCGCGGAACAACGGTATATCTCTCTGCGCAAAATTATCGATTTCATAGAACAAAAAAAACTCTATAACCGCATGACAAATGTGGTAGCCAAACTAAATAAACTCCCATCATCATTTAGATCATCCCATGTAAGGAAAACAAGATCAGCCAACTCTTGAACTCCTACTGCATAATGGGATTATATTTTTCTTTTTGACATGTTAATGGGACTTAAAAGCTCACTTACATGCATGCTACCGGTGCATGCTTGCATGCAGACATGTTGATGTGATTTAAAACCCACTCACATGCATGTGGCACGATATTTCTGCATGCTTGCATGTGGCTTAGTGCGGAGCCTCTCAACGTCAAGATCAGACGGCTATTATGGACTGATTTACTTCATCTAACGGCTACATCAATTTTGATGACGTGGCTCAAGGAGAGGACAGAGAATTCCTAGTAGTGGGGGCTAGCTATTACTAGTAGATATAAGTCTTTGTAGAGATTCCACTACATACGGAACAAAATGAATGAATCTACACTTAAAATGCATCTATATACATCCGCATATGGTTCATGGTGAAATCTCTACAAAGACTTATATTTAGGAACGGAGGAAGTACTAGTATAGTACGTACTGTAATTTATCAGCGAGATAAATTTGTACAATGCTATGAAGCTTCCAGCTTCTGTTACATGTATCTTGCGTCCAAGGTTGCCTGTTGCAACATTTCATCAAATACAAAGGAGACTAACATGCATGCTATTGCATCTCAATGATTGACAGATCATAGCAAATATGTACTCCCTCCATTCCAAAATAAGTTTCTCAACTTTGTGCAAACTTTAGTACAAAGTTGTACTACTACTAAAGTTGACACTTATTTTGGAACAGAGGCACCTAAAGAAAAAAACGATCCATGCAGTTCCTAGCCCTTGAACTGTGAACCCTGACCAGGCTTCAATTTGCTGGCAATGTTCGAGCTTCCTAATAAATGAAGTTTGCAACCTTTTGACCATCGGATCATTTTGTGCAGTTTCACCAAAATCGAGATGAGCATCCCTCTAGCAAAGAAATTGAACAAGCATGATTAGAATAAGATTACTGGGACTAGTTGATCAGACATAAACTCATCACAAATATAGTACGTAGAAGCCAGTAGAGGTATGTGCGGGGCAAAGAAGTAAAGAAATATCCACAGGGAGTGATGTGGGCAGCTGGAGCAGTGGTGCAAGCCAGCTGTAAAGGGAGTTGTACCTGAGGGACGTAGCTCAACCTTGAGGAGGGCAGCGGGAGGTGGCAACTGCCCACGTCGCGATAGTGAGCAAGGGACGAAGGCAACCTCACCGGCTTTGTGAGAGAGAACGGCGGGGACCCCTGATCGGGACGTGCCGATAGTGGGTTTTCGCCGTCGGCGACGGCCACCGCATCTACACCAAGCATCCACCCCTTCCCCAAGCGGACGTGATCCACCAGGATGTTAGAGATGTGGCCACAGTCGTTTTGTGCGAGAGAGTGTGAAGAGAGCAACCCCAGCAAGCAACTGTGTAGGCTGGCCCGTCCTGACTATGTACTCCTTTTCTCTCCATATGAACCTATCATATTTCATACGTGCCACTGAAGAAAAAAAACTTTATTTATAAATGACGCGGCACCTACTACTCGTTCTCCTATAACCTTGCGCTTGGCATCTCCAAAATATTGACCTTGTGATTGGCTCTTCGCCTCTTCAGGAAGTCGAGCAATAATGGTAGTGCAGTATATATCGTTCTGGCTATATGAGACCGAATGAATTGCTGCACGTCCACCACGTGGGCGAGGGTCGAGGGGCGAGGGAGAGTGCTACATACGGAGCAAAATGAGTGAATCTACACTCTAAAATACGTCTATATACATCAGTGTTTGGAGTATGTACTAGTAGTTCATATTGAAATCTACTAAAGGACATATATATTCCAAACAATATGATATAATCTCTATAACCAAGGTAGTAGGGACGAGGAGTAAACGTAGGGAGTAGTAAATTTTTCTCCTTGTCCTGCGAGCCACCGCACGCATGGGCGAGGGAGCGGGCGTAAGGCGTAGTAAGCAAGCTTCACCTCATCCTGCGAGCCACCGCACCTGTGGGCGGGGGAGACGGCATACTAAGCAAGCTTCTCCTCGTTCTGCGAGTTGACGGGACACATCAAAAGTACTCCAGTGTATAGAGCCTTGCCTCTAAGGTAGGCCCCACATGGTTTGCCTCTTTTTTTAACATAACACGTCAAGTCGCAATTTGTTAGTTCACCCGTGGTAGACGATCCTCCCTCCACCAAGTGGACAACCAGTACACGTGCCAAATTACCACGTGGGCTGCCTTTTTCGTACAGAAATGAGCTCCACCGTGTACCCGCGCGGGTGTGGTTGGGAAAGATACAGGAGTACATGCGCCGTGCATGCACCTCTTCTCTTCGTGCACGTTCCCCACCTACGTGGGTGTGTGTGAGAGATACAAACCGCGTTTGTGAGTGTTTTTTGTTTTGGAGTGGGGGTGGGGTGGGGGTTGATTTCGTGAATTATTTGTGGGAATATGTGTCGATGACATCTCAAACAAAATTTTGCATGCAATGTGTGTGAAATGGAGGCCTATCCATATCATACATAGAGGGTCGGGCAATCCACGAGAAGAGAGGGAGGGGTCATAGCTATCGATAGAGTCGAAGAGAGGATCAAGTGGGTGGGTGCGAGATCGATGAAGAGAGCCATCGAAATTGTGTGTGTGTACAAGTCAAAGATATAGGGCGACTGGCCTACCGGAACGTTAGAGGGCACATGTCAAGTTTGTGTGTGGCAGGGAGACATGACTAGAGCGCTCGATGTATCGGTGTGTGTGGGGGGGAGGGGGTGGTGGGAGGGGTAGGCAGAGGCCTAACTATAGAGGTAGAACGACTCATATATGTGTTGAGAAGGAGTGACCCAGCTATGTCTTGAGGGAGATCGGTCGACATCCATACATAACTGAAGGACGGGAAATATGATGGGAGAGAGATAGAGGAGAGATAGAGGGAGGGAGAGGGAGGGAGAGGGGTAGAGTGCTGGATGGGTGATGGAGTTGCTTCTCGAAGATGGTGGGAGAGGCCTACTAGACAAACTGAGGGTGGAACTGCAATGTTATCAATAAGAGTGGGGATGTGTTTCTGTGTGTGCCTGTGCGTGATAGATCTGTCGGGACGCATCCATGGATGATGAAGGGGAACCATGTGTTTGGTAAGCAAACCTAACTAGATCGGTAGATCAATTGTTGTTTGTCGGAGGAAGGGAGAGACACAACTAATGAGGTAGATCGATTGACGTGTGGGTAAAAACGAGTTATAAGGACCTAGCTAGCTATATGTATAGCGAGAGATCGGTCGGTGTATGTCCATTTGTTAGAGGCTAATAAGGCCCATCGAGACGGATAGACAGAGAGAATGGAGCTAGGAGGTGGTGCGAGAGGCCCAACTACTAGCTAGATAGGGGGAGGAGTGTGCGGTTGTGAGAGAGTGATGAAAAGAGGGGCGAGAGTTTACACGTGTGTCTGACCGTATGAGAGACACGAGGCAAGGACACATAAAGGAGGAGATTGAAGGTGTGTTTGTATGTTGTACGCAGGCATCGCTGGAGAGGTTTATCGATCGGTGTGTGTCGGAAAGGAGTTGTGGAGACCCTGGGAGAATGACCTAAAGAAAAAAATGAATGCGCCCGGTGGATAGAATGCCGAGGGAGGGGGAGGGCGAGGAGGGCGTGTGCATGCACGAGAGAAAGTTAGTGGTAGCTACAAAGGTTAGAGGATTGTGTGGGTGTAAGAGACTAACAAAGATCATAATTTGTATATTTGAATAGGAGATCATAGTGTTTTAAGCATTGCATGCATGAATATAGCGGTGATACACGTGTTGTGCACATGTTATACCATAATGTGATAATGCATGGTGTTTGCAACTGACAGCTAAATGCCGAACAATCAAACCATACTATACATCAAACAATCTCACATTTTATTTGAATTTCTGGTAATGTGTGGCATTTGCAGCTTACAACTAAATATCGAACAATCTAAACAATACTATATATCGAACATTCTCACATTTTATTTGAATTTGTGGTAATGTGTGGTGTTTGCAGCTCACATCTAAATACTTGTAGGCGTATGGGGCGGGGCACCATACATAATGTGATAAACACATTATACATATGAGACATGGTTTAGATTATGAAGATCTAGCTAGAGCTAGAAATGTAATGTGATTTTAAATCAAAATAAAGTGGATTCAAAAAAATCTAGTTCGAGTTCATATAGTACACATAGTTCATATGTAACTCGAGACTAATCATGTGGTGTGTTGTGAAGATAATACACAAACGATGGTTTAACTTGACAATAATGATGATTGTAGATCTTATTAAAACAGAGAAACGAATTCAAATGCTTTGACTTCACAACAATCATTACTGTAGATCTTATTCAAATAGAGAAACAAATTCAAATATAGTTCATATTGAAGCGGTAGTATATACGTTTGGAATGCACTAAAACGTTCATTTGAGTAGTAGGTTGCATGCATTATACACGTAGCGAAATATTTTAATTGAACATAACATGAATTCAAAGTTTTGAATGACATTTGTAGGACGCATTGATTTGGTACAGTACACGTTAGGCTTTTCCGAAAATTTCAACCCGCGCCTTGTTAGCCTGAAATATTTAAGATATATCTTTGTCTCGTTGTGCTCCGACAACTCCCTCCATCTCAACCCGCGCCTTGTTATTCCGAAATTACAACGCGCGCGAAAACTCCCACCTCCTGTGAAATCCCGACACGCGAAATGCCCGTGGTACCCCTGAACCGAAAGAACCGCCTCAAATCGGTGGGGGTACTTTCGTAACTTGCCCCACATTTCAGACAAGCGCGTCTCTAAGCCATGGTTCCCCACTGCCATCCCATCCGCCCACCCATTCGTACACCGAGGCCTCGAAAACCCGCGACGAAACCCCACACCCTGCTCCGTCCGCCACCCAGCCGGAGCCTCTTCCCCGACGACGTCGTCCACAGCAACACCTCGACGTCCCTCATCCACCATACCGGATGAGGATCCGTCGTCGATCTCATCGTCTCGCCGGTTCAGCCACCCCGTCCTCCGCCTCCAAGGAGCTGCCCCGATGTTCCCCTCGTCTTTTGCACCACCTCCATTCCCACACCGCCGTCTTCACCTGCACCACCGGAAGAGCATCATCATCACCGTTTCCTCGGATGAAGCTGCGGCCTAATCGGCACCACCAAAGAGGTCACTACTAGGAAAAGACCTACTAATGGCGCACCAGTTTTTCCTACTAATGGCGCATCACTGGTGCGCCATTACTAGCATGCCACTAGTAATTTTTACTAATGGCGCACCACTGGTGCGTTATTAGTATCTGGTATACTAATGGCGCACCACCAAGTGCGCCATTAGTATATAAAACCATGCGCCATTAGTGTGCCTCCCAGGGGCCATATTTAACCATGTGCTTTGGCACACTAATGGCGCACTGTAGATAGATGCGCCATTGGTATACTTAGCATACTAATGGCGCACTCTGTCTTGATGCGCCATTAGTATCCTTTGGCATACTAATGGCGCACTCTGTCTTGATGCGCCATTAGTATCCTTTGGCATACTAATGGCGCACTCTGTCTTGATGCGCCATTAGTATCCTTTGGCATACTAATGGCGCACTCTGTCTTGATGCGCCATTAGTATCCTTTGGCATACTAATGGCGCACTCTGTCTTGATGCGCCATTAGTATCCTTTGGCATACTAATGGCGCACCTTGTGGTGATGCGCCATTAGTATGAATATTTGTTTTTTTTACTTTTCTGATTTTTGCACAGGTTACAAAATATATTATTTGACAGAATATAGACAGTAGCACATAGCAACAGCAGATTCATCGAATACAATAGAAGATTAGTCTCCGAATACAATTCATCATATTAGTTTCCGAATTCAAAAGACCGAACAAAGATAAAACATTACAAGTCTCGAGACCGCGAGTATCGAGTTTGTCTTCACATTACAAGTCGATATCAATCATCTAAACTACCATCACATAGAAGAGAGCTGCGGTCATCACGATGAGCATCATCGTGATCAAACTAGTCTTCATCCGGTTCCTCCAACGCTCCCTCCTCTCTCCGCTAGATAGCGGGCGTATCTAGATTCGGCCTCCGCCCTAGTGGTGTACCCTTTGTAACTGTTACCGCTGAAATGGTGAACCTGTCTCCGACACTCCTCCCAGTCGTCGTAGACTCTGGGAACCTTACCCTTGTACATGACATACAACGGCATCTCTATGCACAAGCCAAACAACAGACAATACATACATAAGCAATATATAAGTATGCAACAAAAGGATCGGAAGAGAAAAGCAAGACATTAATAGCACGATTCATGGTCCTACTAATAAATAGCATCGATTACATCTAAGTTGAACGACTGTCCAAACCAAAGAGACATACAATTCATTAAAGTTTAATTACAACATGAGCCAATCAATGTTTCAGAACTACACATCACTACTTTCGACTCGACACATGGACAGGAGCGTGAATGAAGCCGCCGTCTGTCGTGATGGTCATGAAATCACGGGCGTTGTCAGCCTGCATTTGTAGCATTCCGTCTATCTCAATGTTGGATGGTTGATATCTGAGGAAGAACTGCCCCGAGGTATGAAGGACATCTTGATGGATGATGTCCGCAAACTCCGACTGGATGCGAAAGAATTCTTGTCTGATGTCCGCGTCCTGGATTGCCGACAAGCTCGCGGCCCAATCTTTGAGATTATTTGGTAGCAGAAGGTGATGATGGTCCCTTACGATCGCCCGCATGTGATGGAGGGCGTAGTAGGCATCCTTTTGACCGCCAGGCGGCTGCTTGACGCAGCAGAATGTCGTATTGTGGGCGAACATGTGCTTGCCGTACTTACGAACTTCCCTGATGAAGGTGCCTCCAGATTTGGCGTAGACAGGGAGAACATCATCAAGAACTTTCTTGATATTTGTGTAGTCTATCTTGGAGTTACGGTTCGGGTCGAAATACGGGGCCATGGAATAT
Organism: Triticum urartu; assembly: GCF_003073215.2. Lineage (NCBI taxonomy): Eukaryota > Viridiplantae > Streptophyta > Magnoliopsida > Poales > Poaceae > Triticum > Triticum urartu. Next base: position 367,062,605 of record NC_053022.1, on the reverse strand, counting down.
TTCGGTCTTAAGAGGATGAGTGTGCAATGTGTGTCACTGCACAGAACACGGAATGTTAGAAAAAAAAGAACGATCGAAATCTAAGAAATCATATGTTACGGGGCGGTTAAGGGATGACTTACTCGGGAAAGTAAGCCACAAGGAAGTTATCCTTATCTGGGTTTGCCAGAATGACGTCTTCGAGGTGTGAACTCGCGACTTGGCGGTCCCCAGCGCTGCTCGAGAGCTTGGCACGCATGTAGAAGGGGTCGACGATCACGATGTCCGGGGTCTTGTCTCTAATGATCCGCATCTCCATACTCAGCGAAAACAGCCGAACGAAGGTGTAGTGCAGCGGATGAAGGTTGAACATAGCAAAGATGTCATCAAACCGCAGGGAGATCGTACCCCCGATGGCGCCATCCACAAAGCCCTTGCCCTCTGGCACCTTGGCCATGAAAACCGGGTATGCCACATCATTCTCTCTCAAACGCCGCTTCTCCAAAGAAAGAACACTGTCATGTAGACTCCGCATAGCACCAGTTGCAGCATTGAGCATATTTGTCGGTAGCATCGCCCTACCCGCCACATGAACCCTCCTCGAGATATCCTTAGGTGAAGGTGGCCCGTCCTGAGCACGGATCGTACTCGGTGCCGGCTGGCTCGCACCGGCGCCCTTTTTAGTCGGCCGTTTCCGGCCCTTCTTCTTGATCTGCTGTAATGGGACGGAGTTCTGCTCACAGACCGCCTTCTTGAGCATGTTGGGGCTGATAATATTTGGCACCTCCGCTATCTGAGTCACGGTGAAGGCGGCAGCTGGAGGCATCTCCTGAGAACTGAACGCCAGATGACGCATGTTGCAATTGGGTTTCTCCGCCGTACCAGCTAGATCGCGGTCGTCTTGTTTGGGTTCTTGAGAAGGAGGCCCGCAGAACTCGTCACCGTACCCTTGTTCGGTAAAGTACTTATCGACGTTGGTAAATGTACCATTGTCGTTGTCGTCGTCCGGATCCTGTGCCATATGCATGTCTAGATCTTGTGCCATAGGGATGTCCGGCATGTCCGGTAGCGTTGCGGCATTCTTGCCATGGCTTGGCGCCGGCATGACTGGCGGTCTTGTCTGTGGGGTGGTGTCCCCCGCCCCCAAACGAATCTGGCTCTTCGGCCAAAGTAGGGGCCAGCTTACGCAGGCGCTGAGGGTCATCTCATCTTCTTCGTCGGCCCTAGTGGGTCGAATCGGAGGTAATAGCTCGTCGCAGCCTGGCAGCACCCGAACCACTTCAACCCTATACATTGTGGGTGGCATCGGATTACCGTGGAACATGGGGTTGCCCGGTTGAACGATTCTGCCCTTGGCGACATCGACCAACTCGCCGCCCACGAAGTGCAGGAGAGTGCAAGGAACGTCGGCGGCACCCTGCGAAAACATGTAGGGCGTCAGGGATGCCCAGTCAAAGGCAAGGAGATGAAGTCCTCGGCCGAGAGGCTTAGTTACCGTGATGCCGTCGAGCTCGACTAATGTCGAGGCACCGCCAACGGCGGGCGTGCAACTGACAGAGGGGCCGCTTGCTGGCGAGGTGCCGGCCGGCGTACACACGGGTGCATTAAGCTCCAATGCCGGCATCGGAGACACCAATACCGCCGCCGCCGGAGACACCAATGGCACCGCTGCCGTAGACACCAATACCGCCGCCGCCGGAAACACCAATGGCGCCGCCTGCGCGTTGTGCGAGTTGCTGGCCGTGAAGCTGGGAATCGGGGGGGCCTTGTTGGCCACCCGCAATCCACGTCATTATCCCATGAATCAAGGTTGGCATAAAGCCGGTGAGCGTCGATCCCAGTTGTTGTTGCACTTGCTCTTGGACCATCTCCGGAATCCGCGCCACTTGCGCCTTGAGTGCTTCAACCTCGCACGACTGGCTTTCCGAGCTGGTCTTTTTCTCCTTTCGCCCACCAGCGGTATAGTATGACGACCATTTTGTGGACAAGCCTTTGCCGGCCACACGACCAGCTGACGTTGGCTTACTGAGCTTATCCTTGTTTTTCATTACGTTCAACGCCCTATTCAAAGGGGTGTCGAAAGGGGAGCTCTGAGACGACCCCGCGCTACTGCTTTCTTTGTCCTGCGGAAGGAACATGAACCATTTAGAAATATTGGGGATTAATTAGAATGCAACCATATGGAGCTAATTACGCGGGGGTGTATTCCTTACCAGAACAAGCTCAAGCTCCTTGGTCTTCGGATCCGTGGTAAGCTCCTTTGTTACCGGGTCCTCCTTGTATCGGGCCCTGAGAAAGTTCCTGGTCTGCTTGTCACTTTATTTCTCGAAGCGGGGCGGTAGGCCTTGCTCGGCACGCTCCGCGTCCTCCTTGTCCCATACAGGCTCCGCCACTCTGTAACCGCCGGGACCGAGTTGGTGGACCCCTATGTTCAACTGCCGTATTTCTTTCCCCCACTTACTTGATTCGGAGGTTGCGGGGCTCTCGCACTTGATCTTGAACTCCTTGTAGTCATCTTCGCTAATCAAAGGATATTTCACCTTGATCTTCTCATAACTATCACCTTTGTCAATCATTGCCTTCACCGTGCTTTTCCAAGTAGACAGGGCCGTGCTCATCGTCGTGAGGGCGGCACCGTTCACTTTATTACCCAAGAGGCGTGTGTTTGCGAACTCAGCAGGGAACTTGTATCATCCGTGCAGCTTCGTGAAGAGGAGGCTGCGCAAATTCCCTCGGTCCTTATGCCTTAGGTTCTCGGTGTTGATAGAGGCGGTGCTCCGGAGAATGCACCCGAGCTGAATCGAGTACCCCTTGACTACGTGTTTGGGTGCCGTCGGATGCCCGTCGGAGTTCACTTCAGTAAATTCCTCCCTGACGGTGCCGAGCACGTTCGGGTGCCGGTCCTTCCATTGCCTCTTCGCTTGGCTGCCATCTGTGCGTGCGCCGCCATCATCAGTGGTGGCATCCGCGGCGCCATCATTAGTGGTGTCATCCCCGACGCCACTAGGGGTTGTGTAGTCAGGATCGGTGTCTTCCGCGGTGTCCTCATAGTGGTGAGGTTCTTCCTCCAACTCCTGGGACAGCTCCCAGAATTGCTTGCCGCCCGAACCGCCGGCCTCATCGTTGTGGGCCATGTTTCGCTCTAAATAGGAAAAAAGTTTGGTCAAAAAGTTGGTTATTGTCAAGGAACAAGATCATGGTCTCATCATTTAGGGTTTGTCGACACCGAGGCATCCTAAAAGCTAAGCTTTTATCATTTAGGGTTTGTCGACGCCGAGGCACCCTAAAAGCCTAAGCGTACATCATTTAGGTTCTCATCGACACCGAGGCACCCCAAAAGCCAAGGTTTCATCATTTAGGGTTTGTCAATGCCGAGGCACCCTAAATGCTAAGTTTTCATCATTTAGGGTTTATCGACGCCGAGGCACCCTAAAAGCCTAAGCGTACATCATTTAGGTTCTCATCGACACCGAGGCATCCGGGGCAGCCAAGTTAAGTTTTCATCATTTAGGGTTTATCGATGCCGAGGCACCCTAGGTTGGGCCTAATCACTTGGCACTAATCACTTGGCTCTATTGCCACCTATGTTGGGTTTATCATCTAGGGTTTATCGATGCTAAGGAGAATTCTAAGTTGGGCCTAATAACTTGGCTCTATTGCCACCTATGGTTTAATGCAACAAGAATGGCAGGGCAGTTGATCCTACTTAACTAAGTACTAAGATACCCCGGCCCATGCATTAGTCGCAAGTACCCCATATGTCCTATTTTTAGCAAAGTCATGCTAAAATTCATGGAAAATTTTAGCATGACCTTTGCTGAAAATAGGACATATGGAGTACCCGAATTTGTCGGAACGGAAGTTAATCGACATTCCGGCAAACTCAAGGGCAACTCGGGGTACCTGCAAATTCATCATGACACAATGGTCGGAGACAAAACCCAGCAAACTAGCAAGATGATCATCATCTTTGCAAGATAGTAGCTCAAGTTTTTGACAGTAGCCTCTGAAGAAAACAGCATTGCAACATTCAAGTTCACAGGATAAAAAAATCATCCACATTCACCAACCCACATGATGTTAAAACCCACATGAGCTGTAAACAGACTTAAAAAACTCACATGATGTTATAACTATATACACTGAACATGATGATACCAAATGGGAAGGAAAATTGTATCACTCTAGATTAGTGTAGCCACTATCTAACAAAACCAGAATGTTAACAAAATTACACCATGATGATACCAAATTCTTGTAGCAGTACAATGAGTTCACAGGATACAAAAAATCATCCACATTCACCAACCCAAACTGGTGGAGATACAGCAAACCAGAACGTCCCAGGTTTCTGCCATTTTATTTTTCCCACCGTATATGTTTTTTGATTCATGTCATGGTACTTGCTGTCAAACCAAGTATTTTCTTTCTACATAATTTGGGAAGTTTCCTTCTTACTGTCTCACTATCTTACTGTCTCACTACAAAAAACTAGTATGCTTAGTTGAGACTAGTATGCTTAGTTGCATTATGACAGGCAAAAACTACAAATATTTGTGTTTTTAGTTGAGCAATGCAGCGACAGTGTGATAGGCAAGTTTCAGCTGGCAAAGTGTCACGATTCAGACAACAGAGCAGCTAAGCATAGCAAGTGGATAGTTTAGTCAGTATACTAGTACTCTTTAGAAAGCATGAGACATATATTACCTGGAGGAGACTTCATCGGAGAGTTGCCTGTGAATTGAAAATACAATGAGATCAGCAAAGGACAGTAAGATATATACTGAAATTATCATAACAAAATGCCAGCTACTGCCATGGTCAAAGAATATATTATGATAGCTGGACAAGTACAGGTCAAACTAGATAATTTTCAGAACCGGTTTAACCACCGCAGGATAAAACAATGCATCCAAGACTGGGCTTAGACTAATATCCTCATAGCATAATCTGACATCAAGCAAATAATATAAGAACAGTGAAAATGTATGTTCACTGCAAATGAATATGGACCAAGTGTTCACATTCTTGGAGTAACAAATATTCATCTACTCATTTGTAGATACCTAGGAGTAACAAGACTGCACTTGCCAATAATGTTTTATTTATGCCTCCCAAGGACCAACTCCTAAACTGAACACAAAAAACTGTGTGCACATCTGCAAGTTGTAGAAGGAAAAGGTGCAACACTAAAAAAACTATCAAACTAACAGATCCATTAATCAATTATGGACTTCTTACATGTTACATCTATCATTATGGACTTCTTACATGTTGTAGGGGTCGTCCTTTGAACCAATAAAAAAGATGGCAGTACAAAAAGGTACCAGGCTCACTAAATATGCAGGTGCACGCGTAACATGGTGGACCGAACAATATCACCAAATGCATCTTTCACACAACGATCCACCGATTAAACAACGGCCCGCTACACCGCAACTTCTTCATTACGGGTAATTTCAGACCAAGGAGCTGGGAGCGTCCTGAGCCGCTGAACATGGCGGATTCATTTCAAATAGGCTGAAGAGAATATTGCTGTCGGCACATGGCCAGCTATGCGGCCATCTGTTTATCTTGCGGAAAGACGCAGGCAGTACAAAAAATCGTTTGTAACCTGGGGAGGCTCGATGCTAATGGCAGAACAAGACAATGGTACTACCCCATGGAAATATTTCTCGGCGACATGTACCAAGCATCCTTTCCTGGTCCTAGTCTTGGCCCAAACGTAAAATGTAAGGCAATACAAAAGGTGAACTCCAGTCGTCCACAACAACTGTGAGCTTGTGTCATGCAAAACATCCAGCAATTATGAAATTATAATGCAAGACTCCCAATCTTCCATTAGAATCAAGCTGCCAACCCTGGTAAGAAAAGAGAAGAGGAAATAGCAACCGTATGGGAGCATTTTGGTCCAACAAGTTGACAGTGGTTCAAACTCATCAACAAACTTGGCACACGAGCTAAATTCGAGCCATTTTCATCTTGTTGGACCAAAGTGGTGCTACGCAAACCAAAACGCATTCACAGAAGTAATTGTGTACACTGTTATCCACTAGTTCGATGATAAGTAGTATAAAGAACCATCGGTGGCGCTCCACTAAGAACCATGCCGCCGGCTGGTGCCGAGGATATGGGGATTGCCGGTGGGAGGAGATGGGATTGGGGTAGGGTCGCCTCACTCACCTGCTGGCTAGCGCGCCGGCGTCGGGGAGAGGCGGGCGGGTTCAGGTGGCGTGATCAAGGAGGTTGGTCAGTGCGACCGTCCTCGATCTACGGTGGTGGTCCTCCTCGATCTGTGGCGGCGGTCCTCCCGGCCCGAGAGTCACTTGGCAGCAGCAGCTTCCCAGCCCGTCGGGGCACTCCTCCCTGGTCCGGACTGGCCACGCTGCTCGGGGACGGCGAAGGAGGCGAGGGGGGCGGCGAGGGGGACGACGAACATGGGGGGCAGCGGGTGAGATCGATGAGGCAGGGGAGAGATTAGAGAGATTGGGGATTTAGTGTGGGGGGAAGCTTTCTAATGGCACACCACCCCCTCGTGCGCCATAAGTACGACTATTCTAATGGCGCACCACCCCTCGGTGCGCCATTAGAATTTTGTTTTAATCTAGCCCACTAGCCATATCTACAACCTAACCCTATCTACAACAGAACCCACCCACTAGCCCGACTAGTCAGCACGCAGCACACACACCAGGAGGTCCTGGGTTCGATTCCCAGGCTCCCCAATATTTTTTATGCCTTTTAAATGCTGTTTTTATATTTATTTGTGTTTAAATATGTTCAAACTTGTTTAAATCATAACAGTAATATTTTTTTTATAAAAACAGTAATAATTTTTTAAAAAATATGTTCAAATTTGTTACTTGAAAATATCATCGGCGGCGGCGGTGGAGCGGGGGAGGGTTCGGGGGGTGCCCGTTGGCGGCGGTGGAGCGGGGGAGGGTGCGGGGGGCCGGGTGCTCGTCGGCGGTGGTGGAGCGGGGGAGGGTTGCGATGGGTCGTCGGCGGCGGTGGAGCTAGCGGGGGAGGGTGCGGGTGGGATCGAGATGGAGGGGGATCGAGATTGAGATGGAGGGGGAATCGAGATCGAGATGGAGGGGGATCGAGATCAAGTGTCCTCATGAATTCAAAAAGTGCCCATGAAATTTAAAAATATTCATGATATCAAAAAGTGCCCATGAAATACAATCGAGAAATGAAGACTATGATTTAAATACAATCGATCTTAGCTAGCTATCTGTTCACAATCTTCTTGCCCTTCTTTTTCACAAATGGAGTTCTTCTGTGGAACGGACGTCCTTTAGGTAGGGTGGTCGTGCTTCTTCTTATGGTGTGTGCTGCTACTTCATCGTCGTCGTCATGTTCGATCTTCGGGTCGTCGTACTTGTCGAAGTCTTGCTCATTGGGTACTCCATCCATTCCGATGATCTTCCTTTTGCCTCTCCTCACGACAACACGACTGGGCTTTGACGGGTCGGTAATGAAGAAGCATTGGTCCACTTGGGAAGCCAGTACCCATGGCTCATTTTTCGTGGTGATGTTTGCGCCCGCGGTCTTGGATTTGGCTTCGGGTATAACCATGGTGGTGAAATACCGGTCTTCTTTTAGGACGCTCTTGGCCCATCTGACACGGAACATCGGGACCTTCTCTCTAGCGTAGCTCAGCTCCCAGATCTCCTTGATCCTTCCGTAGTATCTGTCCTTGTCGTTACCGGTGTAGGATTCCATCGTTACCCCAGAGTTCTGATAACCATCGCTCTTCATGTCCTTGTCCTCGGTGTAGAATGTGTAGCCGTTGATATCGTACGCCTCATAGGTCATCAGATTGTGCTCGGCGCCCTGTGACAAGGCGAATATGAGTTGTTCTTCCGTGGAAGAATCCTCATGTAAAGGGTACGACAGAAGCTTCTGCTTGAACCAACGCGTGAAACATGAGTTGTGCTCTTTGAGTATATCTCCGTTCGTCCTCTGTTGGCCTCGGTCATTGTACGTCTTCTCAATAAAGGTTTTGTGCTCTACCACCCAAGGATCGACCACATCTATGTGTTGTAGCGCGACTAGGTTTGCTCTTTCAAAGTCGGTGAGTCGACCCTCGAAGTCGACATGCATTTCACGGCGACCCTCATGGTGACCCCATCCAGCGAGCCTGCCGAGGTGCCTGTTGACGGGCAGACCAACGGGGTTCTCGATGCCTAGATAATTCGTGCAGTAGGAGATGCACTCTTCGGTCAGAAATCCCCTGGCTATACTTCCCTCTGGACGTGACATGTTGCGAACGTATCCTTTGATGACACCATTCATCCTTTCGAACAGCATCATGCTGTGCAGGAACGTCGGCCCGAGTTGGATGATATCCTCCATGATATGGACCAGCAGATGCACCATAACGTCGAAGAATGCGGGCGGGAAGTACATCTCAAGCTCACATAGTATCACCACGATCTCTTCCTGTAGCCTTCTGAGTTGCCTCACGCCAATCGACTTCCGAGAGATGACGTCGAAAAGGTTGCATAGGCCAAATAGCGTTTCACGGACGTGCGCGTCCATGATCCCACGGATTGCAACTGGAAGTATCTGCGTCATCAGCACGTGACAGTCGCGAGACTTCATCCCGCTGATCTTCTGCTTCGCTGGGTCTAGGTATCTGCTTATCTTCCCCGCGTAACCGTAAGGAAGTTTTACTCCTAGGAGGCAGGTGAAAAACTGCTTGATCTCCTCCTGACTTAGAGTGAAGCACGCGGGAGGGTAGTCATTTCCAGTCTTCTTGGCCTTTTTGCCTTTGCGACGACTTTCTGTGTCCTGCTTCGCCTCATCATCATCATCATCATCATCATCATCATCATCATCATCATCATCATTAGCGTGAAGCTCCTGCCTGATGCCCATTGATTTCAAGTTTGCCCTTGCTTTCGGCCCATCTTTGGTCCTCTCTGGCATGTTGAGCAGGGTACCAAGCAGACTCTCGCACACGTTCTTCGTGATATGCATGACATCAAGGCTGTGAAGCACACGGTGGATCTTCCAGTACGGCAAGTCCCAGAAAACAGACCTCGTTTTCCATACCTTCAGCAGCGGCTCTGGCGCCTTTCGCTTCTTTCCCGGCTCTGGCGCCTTTTGCTTCTTTCCCGGCAGTGGGCAGTCTTTCCAATTTTTCAACAGCTCGTCTATTTCCTCGCCGCTCCTCGTACACGGGCATTTTCGGGGTTCGGTTTCACCATCGAACAGATCCTTGCGTTTCCTCCACAGGTCATCGTCGCGAAGCCACCTTCGATGTCCCATGAACACGGTTTTAAAATACCCAGGATCTCTATCTAGCTGGCGATACGTTGTGTCATCCATGCACCTTACGCATCCAGAAAATCCGTGGACTACCTGCCCCGCGAGATATCCGTAACCGAGATAGTCGTGCACCATCGTGAGCAGTGCGGATCTCATAGGGAAATATTCTTTCTCTATGGCATCCCACGTACTGGCTGGCATTTTCCACAGCGTGTCTAGCTCCTCCTTCAGCAGCCCCAGATACAGATTGATGTCGTTCCCTGGTTGTTTCGACCCTTCAATTAGCATACTCATGTGAATGTACTTCCTCTTCATGCACAACCAGGGGGAAGGTTGTACATCCACACAAACACAGGCCAGGTGCTATGTGTGCTTCTCTGGCTGCCAAACGGATTGACTGCATCGGTGCTCGCGCCCAGCACGATGTTCCTTGGATCCTTCCCAAATTCTGGGTATTCGAAGTTCAACGCTTGCCACTGGCTCGCATCCTTAGGGTGACTCAGCATCTTGTCTTTTTTATTTATCTCCGGATCATTTCCGTCATCTTCCCGCTTCTTCTCCTCCCTATCCGCGTGCCAATGCAGGAGCTTTGCTACCTTAGGGTCCGTGAAATACCGCTGCAGCCGACGAGTGATCGGAAAGTACCACGCCGATTTTCGAGGAGCTTTCTTCCTCTTCTTGTATCGAGTGATGCCGCACACCGGACATATGGTAGACTCCACGTGCTCGTCCCGATAAATGATACAATTGTTCATGCACACATGGTACTTCACGTGCGGAAAATCCAGAGGACACACGATTTTCTTCGCCTCCTCGAAACTGGTCGGGCACTTGTTTGCCTTGGGAAGACGTTCGTGCCAGAATGATATGTTCTCGTCGAAGCATGCGTCGGTCATTTTGTGTTTTACCTTCATCTCCAGAGCCATGAGCGTTACTTTCAGGCGGGTATCCTCGGGCCTGCATCCTTCATACAATGGAGTAACCACGTCTATCTCTAGTTGATCCAGCTTGGCTTTCTCTCGGGCGGCAGCCCTTGCGTTATCCATCTGCTTGAGAAGCAGCTCTTGAATATGAGGGTCCTGCACCCAGCCTCCATCGTCGTCTGCTCCGACATCTTCATCTTCATGATCATGCCCTTCGTCTTGATCTTCCTCATCATCATGTACGACATCTTCTGCATGATGACTTTGTACAGCATCACCGTCGTGATCATGTCCTGGAGATTCTTCGTCTTCTCGCCCGCCCTCGCCGCGGTGGTACTTGTCTTGTTGCCCTTCCTCATTTCTTGCCCGGCCCCCATGGACGACTTCATAGTCATCTTCATCACCTTGCCACCGATAGCCATCCATGAAACCACACAAGAGCAGGTGGTCCCGCACCTGCCCAGAATCCGGGTCCGCAATAAGGCTCTTCAGCTTGCATCTTCGACACGGACATCTTATCTCCGTCTCGTTCTTTTGAAGCATCTCGGCCTTCGCGGAGCTCAAAAACCTATTCACGATGCCTTCAGTCATCGTGTGGACCATGGTCGCCTGCGGGGTAGAGCAAAACGATATTTTAGAACCAAGAAAATTTTTGGCATGACCTTCCGTAAAAATAGGACCAAAAAGAATGCATAGTGCCAAAATTCTTGCCGAAACGGAAATGAATCAACACATTTCGGCAAAATATTGGCAACTATCGCATTTCAAATACCGGTACCTTCAAACACAAACATATATGCAACACCACAAACACATGCAACACCACAAACATACATAGATCTAGCTAGGCCACAAAAAGTGCATGTGCACGTTGTTGGAGCGAGCTAGGGAGAAAAAAAGTAGATCTACATCATGAAGATAGCTTTCCCCTTACTTACCTATCAAAAAAAGGTAATTTCACCACTTAATTTTGATGAATCTATGGTGGAAATGAGGTGAGGAGGAGGAGGTAGCCGAAAGCTTGGAGAAGGAGGTGGAGGGAATGAAGTGGGGAAAGTGAGCGGGTAGGTGTGGGGCTGTCCAAAATATCTTGTTGGGGTCCCAGGTTACTAATGGCGCACCACCAGCAAATGCGCTATTAGTAACCCTGGTTACTAATGGCGCACCTACAGGTGGTGCGCCATTAGTAGTTTTGCAAAAAAGTAAAAAAATAAATATATATATATATACTAATGGCGCACCGGGTAATAGTGCGCCATTACTAGTTTAAACTAGTAATGGCGCACTGTGAAACGGTGCGCCATTAGTAGTTTTGCAAAAAAATTTTTTTACAGTAATGGCGCACTGTCTGCCTGGTGCGCCATTACTAGTTAGAACTAGTAATGGCACACTTTGACCTGATGCGCCATTAGTTTGTATGGAAAAATGGAAAAAAAATAATACTAGTGGCGCACCCTGTTTCTGGTGCGCCATTAGTGTCTTCCACACTAATGGCGCATCACCAACCGGTGCGCCATTAGTATATAGTAGTGGTGCACTGCTTCCGTGGTGCGCCATTAGTATCAATCCTATCTATAGCCCTTTTCCTAGTAGTGGGTTGTACACTAATTCCCGTATTTTCTTCTTGATTTGATCTCACGGTGCTGCCAGCGCTCGGTCCCGAGCTGACACGGCGCGGCTCCATCCACGGCGGCGTCGCCGGCCACTTCCTCCACGGCTTCGCTCCCTTGGTGGCGACGTCCACATCAGTAGGACCTGCTGCTGCTTTAGCTCTCGCTCGCGCTGCTGCTCTGCTCTTGCTCTCGGTCCCCTGCCTGGTCTGCTCTTGCTCTTGCTCGCGCTGCTGCTCTTGCTCTTGCTTGCGATGCTGCTCCGATTTAGCTACACTTCACTCCGATGCCGCCGGGGTGAAGGAAGAACCAGCCGCAGCGGGGAGGGGGTCTCGCCGGAGAGGTACCCTACTATCTATCTTAGGATTCAGGATGGGGGCGGTGGTCGCCGGCGATGGCGGGGCATTGGCGGGGCGGTGGCGTGGGGATCGCCGGAGAAAAAGCTTGGCACGGGGGGGGGGCGCTAGAGGGATGGCCGGGGCGGTGGCGGACCGGCGGGGGGGAGGGTTTTTGGGGCGGGCGGGGCGGCGCACCGCGGGCGGCGAGGGGCTGCTGTTTGGCCGGCTCAAGGGGTGGAGGTTGAAGATGAACCGCAGGCCCTTGATTTCGTATCCAATGGCTGCAAAATCGACTGACCAGAGATGAAAAAGTCAGTCGACCGACGTGTAGCCTCACCTTGCTAGTGTGTCTAGTTTTGACAGCAAAATTCAGTTTCGACAGCAAAATTCAGTTTCGAAGTTAAGTTCAGTTTCGACAGTTAAGTTCAGTTTCGATAGTTAAATTCAGTTTCGACAGTTAAGTTCAGAGATGAGCGGCTGATGTATTTTACATCTAGCACTTTGTGGTTATGTATTTTACGTCATGTATTGGAGATGCTATTAGAATTCCACTCAGGTTAACGTTGTTCGTTGTCTCTCTTGTCCTGCTTCAGCCTCGGCGTCGTACAACTCACCGGAGCTGCTCCAACGACGAAACCCTCCATCACAGCGGAGCAGTACCTCGGGATCCATCTCCAGACGCCTAAGATATTCTTCCCCTCCTCCGACATCCAAGTCAGCCGGAGCATCCTCACTAGCCAACCCAATCATGCTGAGATTGACATGGCTTCGCCAAAGAGGTTGTACACTTGTTGCATCTCTTTTTTACTCTACATGTTATATATATTGTCCACTGAGCACGCGGATTTGTTCCTTTAGTGTCTCCTTGAAAGAAAAAACGTAGGAATTTTAATTTTCACTTGTCCTCCTTTTCAAATTCCTATTCATGAAGCACAAGACTAAGAGATAGTAGCATAATAGCATTATAACCGTACATTTTCTTGTGGTTTGACTTAATCTCACCATGCTTCTTTGCATCCTGTGATCTTCCAATTGTTGTGAATCAAACACCCAGATTGGCAGAAATCCTGTGTTTTTAAATTCTCTGTTTTGCACGTGCATTCCTATCCTATTCCTGTCTATTTCCTATCCCTGCATTGTTGTAATCCTCCAATTCAAATGAGCCCTTACAGAATTACTTCTCTTACAGATAGTTGTCAAAGAAAACCTTGCGTGGTTTGTCCCGCTCCTGCTGCGCCGTCGTCCACCCCAGCTCAGCTACTCCAACGACAGAAGGGTCCAGCACAGTAGGGATCCGGCCTCCAGACTGTCTTTCGCCGCCTCAGATCTTCTTCCCCGCCACTGGCAGCCATGAAAACTGCACTACCATCATCAACCGAGCAGATGACCTCGAGGACTACACGGGTCCGCAAGAGAGGTCGCACTCTTTGGTGTCTGCTTACATTATGCATCACTTAATATTACATGCTACTTTATCGTCCTGTTCACCGATGAGACTCTGAGTCAGCTACAAACTAATGGTCAAACTTGAGTTTTTAAATGGTTGTGGGGTACATATCGGGGCCGCTATCAATAGTATCTATCTAATATCTGGTTAATCTCCGGTGTCTACTATGAGTTTCATGTTGGGTGGGAAACAAACAGTAAAGAAGCCATTATCTGTATTTTTTAACTGAAGCCATTATCTGCCAGCTATTGTTGGTTTTGGGTCTATCCACAGGTTGCTACCATCACTCTGGATTTCTGCATGCACTCCTTACATAATCTCACTATGTTTTATTCCTATGCATGACAGTTATTGTAAACAATGGAACTGAACATGTAGAGCAAAAGAGACGAGCCTTGTGTGGCAATAAAATTTCATGCAGACGTCGCTCCATGGTAGGCGCAAAGGCAGCCCCCTCCACGCATTTCGGATTGTAATCGAGAGGAAGATATCTGTTCTGAGGGGGATTCAGAAGGAGAAGACAACTCGTATTTACCCCCTGAGGTCTTCGCTCTAACTTGGGATGCTGATGTTGGTTATATCATGCATATGGTGTCTTGCATTGCTTACTTTATACATCAAATATGTCATCTGCTTAGTTTAGACATCCTTTGTGCGAATGCCATCTGTTTAGTTTATTCATCGTTTATGTGAATTATGCAACTCCATCTTGTTTAGCCAGGCATCATATATGTGAATTTTGCAATGCCAGCCTGCTTAGCCAGTCATCTTATATGTAAATTATATCAGGCCATCCTTTTTTTCATTACATATTACATTTGTCAACAATGTTATTACATTCAACTTCTCTTCGTGTGCATCAGCCATTTGACACGGTGATGGCAAATTCTAGAGTGAAAACAAGGTCTTCAGAGCAGACTATGCTATCTGACGAAGTGCATATCTAGCTGGTTACGGATAGCTCCTTAGAGGAGGATTCAGAGACAGATGACCAGTCCTATTCCCCCCCCCCGAGGTGTATGCTCTAACTTGGCAGGGTTATGTTGCTCATATCGTGCGTATGGTGTCTCGCATTGCTATGTCATTTGATTAGTTTAGACATGCTTTGTGTGAATACCACCTGTTCAGTGTCTAATTACCATATATGTGAATTATGCATTGCCATCTTGTTGCAAGACATTATATATGTGAATTATACATTGACATCTTGTTGCAAGACATTATATATGTGAATTATGCAATGCCATGCTGTTTAGCCAATCATCATGTATGTGAATTATATCATGCTATCATTTTTTTGTATTACGTGTTCCATTTGGCGACAACGTTTGTATATTCAACTACTCTTCCTGTGCATCAGCCATTTGAAGTGGTGATGGAAGTATCTGGAATGAAAACAAGGTATTCAGAGCAGACAATGCTACCTGCTGAAGCAGACATCTTGCTGGTTATAGAGAGCTCCTCAGATGAGGAGTCAGAGACTGATGACCAGTCCTATTTTCCTCCTGAGGTCTATGCTCAAACTTGGCAGGGTTATATTACCCATGTCATGCATGTTGTCTTGCATTGCTTAGTTTTTACATTATATACGGATTGCCATCTGCTTACTTGCTTACTATATAAATCATATATTTGAATTATATCATGCCATCATGTTTATATAGTACATACACATCATCTATCTGAATTATGGCATGGCAACCCATTTAATAAAGACATCATATAGTTATATCATCTCATCCTGTTTAGTGTTTATAGTCATCATATTTTGAATTATGGCATTCTATCCGTGAATGTATGTGAATTATGGCATGCCAACCTATTTAATAAACACATTATATAGTTATGTCATGTCATCCTGTTTACATAGTCTCATATTTTGAACTTGTCTTTCCATCTTTTTTAGTTAGCCATCATAATGTGAAATTGTGTCATGCTATCCTGTTTAGTTAGCCATCATATATGTGAAATTGTGTCATGCTATCCTGTTTGGTTAGACAACATAAATATGAATTATTTCATGCCCTCTTTTATTCCCCACTATCCATTGCACCTGTCTATCATACAATGTCTATACTTTCAATTACTTTTCTTGTTTATCAGCCATTTGAATTGGAGAGCATGATGGCAGTATCTAAGGGAGTAACAACACGGTCTTCAGAAAAGATAGTGCTACCAGTTGATGCAGATAGAACCACGGTTGTACTTGCCCAAGGACCAGATCCACCACACATAACCCAGACTCTCGCAGATTGTACCCCTACCTAGTTGGACAAAGAACCAGCTACATCCCTTCTAACCCCAACCCCGGCAGATAGTAACCCAGTTCCAGTTGACACAACACCGTCTCCACCACAGAACACCCAAACACGAGCAGTTAGTAAGGGAACTGCAGTGCCTAAAGCACGAGGACCACCACTCCGAATCCCAACTCAACGCTTAAAGGAGAAGAAGATTTGTTCTCGGGTCAGGTTCTGTAGCTATGGTTCATACTCCTTTGCTCTTGCATGACTGTATTTACTCATACCAACTATTTTCAAATTTGAAGGATGGAATTGAAACTCCAATGGCGCAACAGGTATGTTTTAAACCTGTTTCTTTAACTGGTTTGCTGTTGTAACCTGCTCTATGTTGGTTTTAGTTTCAATTGAATAGACAGTTATGTTCTCATGTCATGCACATTACAAGTGTTGTTATTGCTCTATAGTTACCCACACTTATATTCTGTCTATTCTACTTTGTCTTGAACAAATATTATTTGAATTGTGTCTCTATCTTGATTTGGCAACAAAAAATAGAATGGTATAGACCATAAAGTGACCATGGTACATAGATATATGTTTGTTTCATGTTGTTATCCTGTCCACTTTACTACTGAACTCATTTACCAAAATGAGTTTCATATACAACATGGTAAACATGTGATGTGTCTGCTTGTTTCTCTTTTAGAATGCGGACAAAATATTGGAGAACAGGACCACGTTATCCA
This sequence comes from Triticum urartu, assembly GCF_003073215.2. NCBI lineage: Eukaryota > Viridiplantae > Streptophyta > Magnoliopsida > Poales > Poaceae > Triticum > Triticum urartu. Next base: position 367,046,040 of record NC_053022.1, on the reverse strand, counting down.
ATGGTAAAGGAAGTAATGCAAATAAGGTTCAAGATAGTGAGACATCCCTGTTGGTCTCCAAGAAAGCTGATAAAAACTACCTTGACGATAGTGAGGGAACCCAAAAGTCATGTCTTGATGTAGTGTTCGAGTTACTGGCCACTACTGCTGGCACAAGCTCTTCGAACTCGCTGCCTGAATCAGTTCGTCTTCTTGAGTCTCAACTTCAAGTTGAAAGACATCGATCAGATGTGCTGCGACAGGAAGCTGAAGGACTGAGGAAGTCCCTGCAGAATTCAGATGCATATTTTCTGGTGCAACAGCAAGCGCTGGAGGATTTAAGCGCCAAACAAGAGAAAGTTCATAAGCTTGCTAAGCATCTTGCCAGCATTATGGGTACCCAGGATATTGTTTCTTGAGATCTTCTAAAGTGGTTTCAGTTCTGGATTTGTTTTGTTGCGGGTTTATTTGCGCTGGTCGCCAACTTTTACAACCAACGTATATGATATGCTGCTTTGTTCCCTATATTTGCACTGGTGGCGAACTTTGATGCCCAATGGATGTAATATGTGTAATAGCCATGATAGCCTAGCATTAGTTGCTTGCTTATTTATTTCCTTGTTGTCTTGTTTATTTGTTTGCTTGTAGTCATTGCAATTCTTTTTCCGTGGTTAGCTAGTGGCTGCAATAACCTATTTTTTAAAACTAGGCCACAATAACCATGGGCTAATATTTACTGTAGTGACACTGGGCCTCCTACTGGCCGTAGAAACAGTGGGCCTTCTACGGGCCGTAGAAACAATGGGCCTTCTGCGGGCCATATTATCAATGGGCCTTATACTGGCCGTATAATCGATTGGCCAAACATGGGCCAAACAGACCGCATTATGGCCGTAAACGGGCTAGAGTTGGAATCGTCCGTTCATGGGCCGACCATAACAGGCCATCGTTAATAGGCCGTATTTGATGACGCTATGAAATCGGCCCAACGTATTAACGGACCACAAACAGGCCGACTGTAACCACGGGCCGAATTTGGCCCACAAGCAGAAAAAGACAGTAACGGGCCGTAAGTAAACGAATGCTGGAAATGAGCCCAAGAATAACTGGGCTCTGAGAAGGCCGAAAGATAACATGGGCTGGAAACGGCCCAACAGAATAACGGGTCATTAATGGGTATAAAGTGATACACTGTTCATTACGGTCCAGTTTCACCACGGGCCGTTAATGGGTGTAAAGTGATACACTGTTCATTACGGCCCAGTTTCACCACGGGCCGATAGTAGGCCAAGAGTTACATAGGGCCTCATATGGGCCGAAAGACGTCATGGTCTATACATGGGCCAGAAGTGAAAATGGGCTGGAATCATATTGGATGGCCCAGATGACGCTACTGGGCCTAATTCGGATAGGGTGTAACGGGCCTTGGGTTAGCGGGCTGTAAATGGGCTATATTCGAATAGGCCGTTAACAGGCTTTCCATGGGCCGACCCGCCATCTTTTGACCAAGTCAAACAGGCCGACCTTTTCACAGGAATGGGCCACTGTTGGGCCGTGCCACGTGTCGACGTATCATAGGCGCCTTCCGTCCAATGAGTGGTTGACATCTGTCCCAACGATGAGCCGACACGTGTTTCCTCCAGCCAATGATGATTTTACACGTGGAAAATCCCCATTGGTCGGGGTTGTTAACGGGTTATCGGATCCAAAACCCGACCCGATAGCTTAACGACATTCCGTTACGGTGGATGCCACTTGTCGGTCACCCTTGACAAAAGCAGTTCTGTGACGCGCGATTTATCGTCATGGAAGTGGACACTTCTGTGATGATAATTTTGGTAATGTCATGGAACACTTCTACGACAGTACAGGTATGACTATCTTGATTCTATCATAAATTTGTCATGGATGTACATGCATGACAAAAAAGGTGACCAACTATGACAAACACGTATCATCATGGAAGTGTATTTTTTTTGTAGTGTTATGCGCTCGTGCTGAAACCCCAACTAGCCTAGTTGATGGGAAATCTTTAGATGAGCATGCTCATTTTGTGCGTCACTGTTTGTCTGAAAAAGGGAGACTCTTATGGGATCAAATAAATAGATTGTTGTGTTATGCTTGGAATCTTTGTGAAATTTGTGATCTTACTTGTTTCTCTAAGAACCCTAAAAAACACCTCCCCTACCTATGTGAGTTTAATGATAATGAAATCTTATCTTCTTATGCAAAGGGTGTTTATAGTTACTACGATATCGAACAAATTGAAGAATTTGTTGCTTTTAAGGGTGCTTATGAAGTTGCTTCTTTGATTGAAAAGTATGATATTACTCTCTACGAATCTGAAAATCTTGACATACTTAAATATTGCTATGAAAACTATGCTCATAATGTGTATGTCAAAGAATTTATTGAAAGAATGACCGTTGCTTCGGAAGAAAATAATGATACACATGAATCTATAGATAATTATGATTCCAATGATTTGATTGAAATATCCCTTGATGAACATGATGCTTGCTATTCTTGTGGCCATGATGCCAATATTTATGAAGATGAATTTGCTATAGTTCCTTATGTTAAACATGAGATCATTGCTATTGCACCCATACTTGATAGTTACTTCGATGAAAAACATGATTGCAATGATGTTATCATAAATTCTCTTAATGTCAATTGTGTTAATGATATGCAAAACCTCAAGCTTGGGGATGCTAGTTTTGCTATGACTACTATTTGTTGCAATGATCACGATGGGGTGATCCTTCTTTTGATCTTGAAAATTTATTTAAGACCCATGATGAATATGAGATTGATTATAATGTTTGCAATAATATTGAAAGTGAGTTTGGAAGAGTGTCAACTTTAGATCCCACATATTTGGAGAATGTTCAATCTTATGAAGTTTTTGATAAAAGTGGGTTTGGAGAGGTCATGACTTTAGTTGATGTTAATCCCACTATTTTGGAAGAGTGTCAACTTTGCATACATGTGGATCGTGTTAAGAATATGTTTTGTGATAGCTATATTGTTTAATTTGCTTATGATACTACATGTAATTATTATGAGAGAAGAAAATATGGTTGTAGAAATTTTCATGTCACTAAATTACCTCTCGTTATGTTGAGATTGATATTGTTTCTTTCCGCTTCCTTGCATATGCTAGTTTTTGCTTGCCTTGATAATTTGTTTGCCTATAAGATGCCTATTCATAGGAAGTATGTTAGACTTAGATGTGTTTGTCATGTGTTTTATGATGCTCTCTTTGTGCTCCAATTCTTGTCTTTCATGTGATCATCGTTGAAATCTTATGCCTAGCTATAAGGCTTTAAAGAAAAGCGCTTGTTGGGAGATAACCCAATATTTTTCCTTGCTGTTATTCAATAAATAATTCATGTAGACTCTGTTTAGATGTGGTTTTATGCTTTTAATTAGTGTTTGTGCTAAGTAGAACCTTTGGGAAGACTTGGGGGGAAGTTTTAGTGATCTTGCTGTAAAAAACAGAAACTTTAGCGCTCACGATATTCGCTGCCATCTTTTACTGGAGAGTGAGATTAAGTTGATTCTTTTTTCAGGTGATTAATAGATAAATTCCTCACGTCCAGAAATTTATTTTAGAATTTCTGGGGTTACAGAAGTATACAAAACCTACAGATTACTACAGACTGTTCTGTTTTTGACAGATTCTGTTTTTCGCATGTTGTTTGCTTATTTTGATGAATCTATGGCCAGTATCGGAGGTTATGAACCATAGAGAAGTTGGAATAAATTAGGTTTAACACAAATATAAATAAAGAATGAGTTCATTAAAGTACCTTAAGTGGTGGTTTGTCTAAGCTTGGGGATGCCCAAGGCACCCCAAGGTAAAATTCAAGGACAACCAAAATCCTAAGCTTCGGGATGCCTCAGAAGGCATCCCCTCTTTCGTCTTCTTCTATCGATAACTTTACTTGAGACTATATTTTTATTCACCACATGATATGTGTTTTGCTTGGAGTGTCTTGTATGATTTGAGTCTTTGCTTTTTAGTTTACCACAATCATCCTTGCTTTACACATCTTCTGGGAGAGACACACAGTAATGGGAATTTATTAGAATAATCTATGTGCTTCACTTATATCTTTTGAGCTAGATATTTTTGCTCTAGTGCTTCACTTATATCTTTTAGAGCACGGTGGTGGTTTTGTTTTATAGAAATTATTGATCTCTCATGCTTCACTTATATTATTTTCAGTGTCCTTTAGAACAGCATGGCAATTTGCTTTGGTTATAAAATTAGTCCTAATATGATAGGAATCCAAGATGGGTATAGTAAAAACTATCATAAAAAGTGCAATGGATACTATGAGAAGTTTGATACTTGATGATTTTTTTGAGATATGAAGATGGTGATATTAGAGTCATGCTAGTTGAGTAGTTGTGAATTTGAGAAATACTTGTTCTAAAGTTTGTGATTCCCGTAGCATGCACGTATGGTGAACCGTTATGTGATGAAGTCGGAGCATGATTTATTTATTGATTGTCTTCCTTATGAGTGGCGGCCGGGGACGAGCGATGGTCTTTTCCTACCAATCTACCCCCTAGGAGCATGCGCGTAGTACTTTGTTTCAATAGCTAATAAATTTTTGCAATAAGTATGTGAGTTCTTTATGACTAATGTTGAGTCCATGGATTATACGTACTCTCACCCTTCCACCATTGCTAGCCTCTCTAGTACAGTGCAACTTTCGCCGATGCCATAAACCCACCATACACCTTCCTTAAAACAGCCTACATACCTAACTATTAGGGAATTTCGATAGCCATTCCGAGATATATTGCCATGCAACTTTCCACCGTTCCGTTATTATGAAACGCTTCATCATTGTCATATTGCTTTGCATGATCATGTAGTTGACATTGTATTTGTGGAAAAGCCACCATTCATAATTCTTTCATACATGTCACTCATGAGTCATTGCACATCCCAGTACACCGCTGGAGGCATTCACATAGAGTCATATTTTGTTGTAAGTATTGAGTTGTAATCTTTGAGTTGTAAGTAAATAAAAGTGTGATGATCATCATTATTAGAGAATTGTCCCAAGTGAGGAAAGGATGATGGAGACTATGATTACCCCACAAGTCGGGATGAGACTCCGGGCGAAAAATAAAAAATAAAAAAGGGAAAAGAGGCCATAAAAAAGAGAAGGCCCAAATAAAAAAAGAAAAAATGAGAGAAAAAGAGAGAAGAGACAATGTTACTATCCTTTTACCACACTTGTGCTTCAAAGTAGCACCATGATTTTCATGATAGAGAGTCGCCTATGTTGTCACTTTCATATACTTGTGGGAATTTTACATTATAGAACTTGGCGTGTATATTCCAATGATGGGCTTCCTCAAAATTCCCTAGGTCTTCGTGAGCAAGCGAGTTGGATGCACACCCACTTAGTTTCTTTTTTGAGCTTTCATACACTTATAGCTCTAGTGCATCCGTTGCATGGCAATTCCTACTCACTCACATTGATATCTATTGATGGGCATCTCCATAGCCCATTGATACACCTACTTGATGTGAGGCTATCTTCTCCTTTTTGTCTTCTCCACAACCACCATTCTATTCCACATATAGTGCCATATCCATGGCTCATGCTCATGTATTACGTGAAGATTGAAAAAGTTTTAGAACATCAAAAGTATGAAACAATTGCTTGGCTTGTCATCAGGGTTGTGCATGATTTAAATACTTTGTGTGGTGAAGATAGAACATAGCCAGACTATATGATTTTGTAGGGATAACTTTTTTTGCCATATTATTTGGAGAAGTAGTTAGTATGCTTGAAGTATTATTATTTTTATGTCAATATTAAACTTTTGTCTTGAATCTTTCGGATTCGAACATTCATGCCACAATAAAGAAAGTTACATTGAGAATTATGCTAGGTAGCATTCCACATCAAAAATTCTGTTTTTATCATTTACCTACTCGAGGACGAGCAAGAATTAAGCTTGGGGATGCTTGATACGTCTCCAACGTATCTATAATTTTTGATTGTTCCATGCTATTATATTATCTGTTTTGGATGTTAATGGGCATATTTATACACTTTTATATTATTTTTGGGACTAACCTACTAACCCAAGACCGAGTGTAAATTGCTATTTTTTGCCTATTTCAGTGTTTCGCAGAAAAGGAATATCAAACGGAATGAAACCTTCGGGAGAGTTATTTTTGGAACAAACGTGATCCAGGGGACTTGGAGTGGACGTCAAGCAACCAACAAGGAGGCCATGAGGCAGGGGGCGTGCCTACCCCCCTGGGCGTGCCCTCCACCCTCGTGGCTCCACCGACCTACTTCTTCCTCCTATATATGTCCACATACCCCGAAAACATCCAGGAGCACCACGAAACCCTATTTCCACGGCCGCAACCTTCTGTACCCAAGAGATCCCATCTTGGGGCCTTTTTCGGAGCTTCACTGGAGGGGGCATCTATCACGGAGGGCTTCTACATTAACACCATAGCCTCTCCGATGATGTGTGAGTAGTTTACCTCAGACCTTCGGGTCCATAGTTATTAGCTAGATGGCTTCTTCTCTCTCTTTGGATCTCAATACAAAGTTCTCCTCGATCTTCTTGGAGATCTATTCAATGTAACTCTTTTTGCGATGTGTTTGTCGAGATCCGATGAATTGTGGGTTTATGGTCAAGTTTATCTATGAACAATATTTGATTCTTCTCTAAAATCTTTTATGTATGATTGGTTATCTTTGCAAGTCTCTTCGAATTATCAGTTTGGTTTGGCCTACTAGATTGATCTTCCTTGCAATGGCAGAAGTGCTTAGCTTTGGGTTCAATCTTGCGGTGTCCTTTCCAAGTGACAGCAGGGGCAACAGTGCACGTATTGTATTGTTGCCATCGAGGATAAAAAGATGGGGTTTATATCATATTTCTTGAGTTTATCCCTCTACATCATGTCATCTTTCCTAATGCGTTACTATGTTCTTATGAACTTAATACTCTAGATGCATGCTGGATAGTGGTCGATGTGTGGAGTAATATTAGTAGATGCATAATCGTTTCGGTCTACTTGTCGCGAACGTGATGCCTATATACATGATCATGCCTAGATATTCTCATAATTTTTCACTATTCTATCAATTGCTCGACAGTAATTTGTTCACCCACAGTAATACTTACGCTATCTTGAGAGAAGCCACTAGTGAAACCTATGGCCCCCAGGTCTATTCTCTATTATATTAATCTCCCGTCAACAAGTTATTTCTAGCACTGTTTATTTTGCAATCTTTACTTTCAATCTATATCATAAAAATACCAAAATTATTTATCTTATTATTATTATCTCTTTCAGATCTCACTCTCGTAAGTGACCATGAAGGGATTAACAACCCCTTTATCGCGTTGGTTGCTAGGTTCTTATTTGTTTGTGTAGGCACGAGGGACTTGCGTGTAGTCTCCTACTGGATTGGTACCTTGATTCTAAAACTCAGGGGAATACTTACGCTACTTTGCTGCATCACCCTTTCCTCTTCAAGGTAAAACCAATGCAGTGCTCAAGAGGTAGCACAGGGCATGTTGTGATGTGATATGGTCAAGACGTGATGAGATATAAATTGTTGTATAAGATGATCGTGTTTTGTTAAAGTTATCGGCAACTGGCAGGAGTCTTATGGTTGTCTCTTTATTCCATAAGATGCAAGCACCATATAATTGCTTTACGTTATCGTTGTGCGATAGCAATAGTTGCAAAAGCAATAGTTGGCGAGACGACCATGTAACGACACATTGATAAAGATCAAGATGATGGAGATCATGGTTTCATGCCGGTGACGAAGGAGATCATGACGATACTTTGGAGATGGAGATTAAAGGCACAAGATGATGATGGCCATATCATGTCACATATATTGATTGCATGTGATGTTTATCTTTTATGCATCCTATTTTGCTTAGTACGACGGTAGCATTATGAGATGACCCCTTACTAAAATTTCAAGGTATAAGTGTTCTCCCTGAGTATGCACCGTTGCTACAGTTCGTTGTGGCGAGACACCACGTGATGATTGGGTGTGATAAGCTCTACGTTCACATACAACGGGTGCAAGCCAGTTTTGCACACGCAGAATACTTGGGTTAAACTTGACGAGCCTAGCATATGCAGATATGGCCTCAGAACACTGAGACCGAAAGGTCGAGCGTGAATCATATTGTAGATATGATCAACATAGTGATGTTCACCATTGAAAGCTACTCCACCTCACGTGATGATCGGACATGGTTTTGTTGATATGGATCACGTGATCACTTAGATGATTACAGGGATGTCTATCTAAGTGGGAGTTCTTAAGTAATATGATTAATTGAACTTAAATTTATCATGAACTTAGTCCTGATAGTATTTGCATATCTATGGTGTAGATCAATTGCTCGCATATAGCTTCCCTGTTTTATTTATGATATGTTCCTAGAGAAAACTATGTTGAAAGATGTTAGTAGCAATGATGTGGACTGGGTCCGTGATCTGAGGATTATCCTCATTGCTGCATAGAAGAATTATGTCCTTGATGCACCACTAGGTGACGGACCTATTACAGGAGTAGATGCAGACGTTATGAATGTTTGGCAAGCTCGGTATGACGACTACTTGATAGTTTAGTGCGCCATGCTTTATGGCTTAGAACTAGGAATTCAAAGATTTTTTGAATGCCACGGAGCATATAACATGTTCAAGAGCTGAAATTGGTATTTCAAACTCATGCCCGAGTCGAGAGGTATGAGACCTCTGACAAGTACTTTACCTACAAGATGGAGGAGAATAGCTTAGCTAGTGAGCCTGTGCTCAGAATGTCTGAGTACTACAATCACTTGATTCAAGTGGGAGTTAATCTTCCAGATAAGATAGTGATTGTCAGAGTTCTCTAGTCACTATCACCAAGTTACTAGAACTTCATGATGAACTATAATATGCAAGGGATAACGGAAATGATTCCCAAGCTCTTAGCGATGCTGAAATTGGCGAAGGTAGAAATCAAGAAAAAGCATCAAGTGTTGATGGTTGACAAGACCACTAGTTTCAAGTAAAAGGGTAAGGGAAAGAAAGAGAACTTCAAGAAGAATGGCAAGCAAGTTGCCACTCCCGTCAAGAACCCCAAAGCTAGACCTAAGCCTGAAACCGAGTGCTTCTACTGCAAAGGGAATTGTCAATGGAAGCGGAACTACCCCAAATACTTGGCGGATAAGAAGGATGTCAAAGTGAACAAAAGTGTATTTGATATACATGTTATTGATGTGTACTTTACTAGTGTTCATAGCAACCCCAGGGTATTTTATACCGGTTCAATTGCTAAGATTAGTAACTCGAAACAGGAGTTGCAAAATGAACAGAGACTAGTTAAGGGCAAGGTGACGATGTGTGTTGGAAATGATTCCAAGGTTGAGAAGATCACCATCGCACACTCCTTTTACCTTCAGGGTTAGTGTTGAACCTAAAATAAATGTTATTTGGTGTTTGCGTTGAGCATGAATATGATTGGATCATGTTTATTGCAATACGGTTATTCATTTAAGTCAAAGAATAATTGTTGTTCTGTTTACATGAATAAAACCTTCTATGGTCATACACTTAATATAAATGGTTTATTGAATCTCGATCGTAGTGATACACATATTCATAATATTGATGCCAAAAATATGAAAAGTTGATAATGATAGTGCAACATACTTGTGGCACTGCCGTTTAGGTCATATTGGTGTAAAGCGCATGAAGAAACTCCATGTGGATGCACTTTTGGAATCACTTGATTATGAATCATTTGATGCTTGCGAACCATGCCTCATGGTCAAGATGACTAAGACTTCGTTCTCCGGAACGATGGAGCGAGCCACTGACTTACTGAAAATAAAACATACCACTGTATGCGGTCCGATGAGTGTTGAGGCTCACGGTGGGTATCGTTATTTTCTGACCTTCACAGATGATTTGAGCAGATATGAGTATATCTACTTAATGAAACACAAGTATGAAACGTTTGAAAAGTTCAAATAATTTCAGAGTGAAGTGGAGAATCATCATAACAAGAAAATAAAGTTTCTACGATCTGATCGCAGAGATGAAATATTTGAGTTACGAGTTTGGCCTTTAGTTGAAACAATGTCGAATAGTTTATTATTATATTTCTTTGTTCATGATAATTGTCTATTGTTCATGCTATAATTGTGTTATCCGGAAATCGTAATACATGTGTGAATACATAGACCACAACACGTCCCTAGTGAGCCTCTAGTTGACTAGCTCGTTGATCAAAAGATAGTCATGGTTTCCTGACTATGGACATTGGATGTCATTGATAATGGGATCACATCATTAGGAGAATGATGTGATGGACAAGACCCAATCCTAAGCATAGCTCTAAGATCGTGTAGTTTGTTTGCTATAGATTTTCCGAATGTCAAGTATCATTTCCTTAGGCCATGAGATTGTGCAACTCCCAGATACCGTAGGAGTGCTTTGGGTGTGCCAAACGTCACAACGTAACTGGGTGACTATAAAGGTACACTACGGGTATCTCCGAAAGTTTCTATTGGGTTGGCACGAATCGAGACTGGGATTTGTCACTCCGTATGACGGAGAGGTATCTCTAGGCCCACTCGGTAATGCATCATCATAATGAGCTCAATGTGACCAAGTGGTTGATCACGGGATCATGCATTACGGTACGAGTAAACTGACTTGCCGGTAATGAGATTGACCGATGTATTGGGATACCGACGATCGAGTCTCGGGCAAGTAACGTACCGATTGACAAAGGGAATTGTATACGGGATTGATTGAATCCTCGACATCGTGGTTCATCCGATGAGATCATCGAGGAGCATGTGGGAGCCAACATGGGTATCCAGATCCCGTTGTTGGTTATTGACCAGAGAGTCGTCTCGGTCATGTCTGCGTGTCTCCCGAACCCGTAGGGTCTACACACTTAAGGTTCGGTGACGCTAGGGTTGTTGAGATATTAGCATACGGTAACCCAAAAGTTTTTCGGAGTCCCGGATGAGATCCCGGACGTCACGAGGAGTTTCGGAATGGTCCGGAGGTGAAGATTTATATATAGGAAGTCAAGTTTCGGCCATCGGGAAGGTTTCGGGGGTAATCGGTATTGTACCGGGACCACCGGAAGGGTCCTGGGGGTCCACCGGGTGGGGCCACCTATCCCGGAGGGCCCCATGGGCTGAAGTGGGAGGGGAACCAGCCCCTAGTGGGCTGGTGCGCCCCCTCATGGGCCTCCCCTGCGCCGCCTAGGGTTGCAAACCCTAGGGGTCAGGGCGCCCCACTTGCCTTGGGGGGCACTCCACCCCCCTTGGCCGCCGCCCCCCCTTGGAGATTCAATCTCCTAGGCCCGGCCCCCCCTAGGGGTCCTATATATAGTGGGGGGAGGGAGGGCAGCCGCACCCTAACCCCTGGCGCCTCCCTCTCCCTCCCGTGACACCTCTCCTTCTCGCAGTGCTCGGCGAAGCCCTGCTGAGATCGCCGTAGTTTCCACCACCACATCGTCGTGCTGCTGGATCTCCATCAACCTCTCCTTCCCCCTTGCTGGATCAAGTTGGAGGAGACGTCTTCCCAACCGTACGTGTGTTGAACGCGGAGGTGCCGTCCGTTCGGCGCTAGGTCATCGGTGATTTGGATCACGATAGTACGACTCCATCAACCCCGTTCTCTTGAACGCTTCCACGCGCGATCTACAAGGATATGTAGATCCACTCCCCTCTCCCTCGTTCCTAGATGACTCCATAGATTGATCTTGGTGATGCGTAGAAAATTTTAAAATTCTGCTACGTTCCTCAACAGTGGCATCATGAGCTAGGTCTATGCGTAGTTTCTATGCACGAGTAGAACACAAAGCAGTTGTGGGCATGGATATTGCCAGTTTGCTTGCCGTTACTAATCTTATCTTGATTCGGCGGCATCGTGGGATGAAGCGGCCTGGACCAACCTTACAAGTACGCTTACGTGAGACTGGTTCCACCGATTGACATGCACTAGTTGCATAAGGTGGCTGGCAGGTGTCTGTCTCTCCCACTTTAGTCGGATCGGATTCGATGAAAAGGGTCCTTATGAAGGGTAAATAGAAATTGGCATATCACGTTGTGGTTTTGGCGTAGGTAAGAAATGTTATTGCTAGAAACTTATAGCAGCCACGTAAAAACTTGCAACAACAATTAGAGGACGTCTAACTTGTTTTTGCAGCATGTGTCGTGTGATTTGATATGGCCAAAAGGATGTGATGAATGATATATGTGATGTATGAGATTGATCATGTTCTTGTAATAGGAATCACGACTTGCATGTCGATGAGTATGACAACCGGCAGGAGCCATAGGAGTTGTCCTAATTTATTTATGACCTGCGTGTCAACATAAACGTCATGTAATTACTTTACTTTATTGCTAAAGCGTTAGCCATAGTAGTAGAAGTAATAGATGACGAGACAACTTCAAGAAGACACGATGATGGAGATCATGGTGTCATGCCGGTGACAATGATGATCATGAAGCCTCGAAGATGGAGATCAAAAGGAGCAAATGATATTGGCCATATCATGTCACTATTTGATTGCATGTGATGTTTATCATGTTTTGCATCTTATTTGCTTAGAACGACGGTAGCTTAAATAAGATGATCCCTCGTAATAATTTCAAGAAAGTGTTCCCCCTAACTGTGCACCGTTGCGAAGGTTCGTTGTTTCGAAGCACCACGTGATGATCGGGTGTGATAGATTCTAACGTTCGAATACAACGGGTGTAAGCCAGATTTACACACGCAATACACTTAGGTTGACTTGACGAGCCTAGCATGTACAGACATGGCCTCGGAACACGGAGGACCGAAAGGTCGATCATGAGTCGTATAGAAGATACGATCAACATGAAGATGTTCACCGATGTTGACTAGTCCGTCTCACGTGATGATCGGACACAGCCTAGTTGACTCAGATCATGTTTCACTTAGATGACTAGAGGGATGTCTATCTGAGTGGGAGTTCATTGAATAATTTTATTAGATGAACTTAATTATCATGAACTTAGTCTAAAATCTTTACACTATGTCTTGTAGATCAAATGGACCACGCTAATGTTGCCCTCAACTTCAACGCGTTCCTAGAGAAAACCAAGCTGAAAGATGATGGAAGCAACTATACGGACTGGGTCCGGAACCTGAGGATCATCCTCATAGCTGCCAAGAAAGATTATGTCCTAGAAGCACCGCTAGGTGACGCACCCATCCCAGAGAACCAAGACGTTATGAACGCTTGGCAGTCACGTGCTGATGATTACTCCCTCGTTCAGTGGGGCATGCTTTACAGCTTAGAACCGGGGCTCCAAAAGCGTTTTGAGAGACACGGAGCATATGAGATGTTCGAAGAGCTGAAAATGGTTTTCCAAGCTCATGCCCGGGTTGAGAGATATGAAGTCTCCGACAAGTTCTTCAGTTGTAAGATGGAGGAAAATAGTTCTATCAGTGAGCACATACTCAAAATGTCTGGGTTGCATAACTGCTTGACTCAGCTGGGAGTTAATCTCCCGGATGACGCGGTCATTGACAGAATCCATCAGTCGCTTCCACCGAGCTACAAGAGCTTTATGATGAACTTCAATATGCAGGGGATGGAAAAGACCATTCCTGAGGTATATTCAATGCTGAAATCAGCGGAGGTGGAAATCAAAAAGGAACATCAAGTGTTGATGGTGAATAAAACCACTAAGTTCAAGAAAGGCAAGGGTAAAAAGAACTTCAAGAAGGACGGCAAGGGAGTTGCCGCGCCCAGTAAGCAAGCTGCCGAGAAGAAGTCAAAGAATGGACCCAAGCCTGAGACTGAGTGTTTTTATTGCAAGGGAAGTGGTCACTGGAAGCGAAACTGCCCCAAATACTTAGCGGACAAGAAGGCCGGCAACACTAAAGGTATATGTGATATACATGTAATTGATGTGTACCTTACTAGTACTCGTAGTAGCTCCTGGGTATTTGATACCGGTGCGGTTGCTCACATTTGTAACTCAAAGCAGGAGCTACGGAATAAGCGGAGACTGGCGAAGGACGAGGTGACGATGCGCGTCAGGAATGGTTCCACGGTCGATGTGATCGCCGTCGGCACGCTGCCTCTACATTTACCTACGGGATTAGTTTTAAACCTCAATAATTGTTATTTAGTGCCAGCTTTGAGCATGAACATTGTATCAGGATCTCGTTTAATTTGAGATGGCTACTCATTTAAATCCGAGAATAATGGTTGTTCTATTTATATGAGAGATATGTTTTATGGTCATGCTCCGCTGGTGAATGGTTTATTCTTAATGAATCTCGAGCGTAATGTTACACATATTCATAGTGTGAATACCAAAAGATGTAAGGTTGATAATGATAGTCCCACATACTTGTGGCACTGCCGCCTTGGTCACATAGGTGTCAAACGCATGAAGAAGCTCCATGCAGATGGACTTTTGGAGTCTCTTGATTATGAATCATTTGACACGTGCGAACCATGCCTCATGGGTAAAATGACCAAGACTCCGTTCTCAGGAACAATGGAGCGAGCAACCAACTTATTGGAAATCATACATACTGATGTGTGCGGTCCAATGAGTGTTGAGGCTCGCGGTGGCTATCGTTATGTTCTCACCCTCACTGATGACTTGAGTAGATATGGATATGTCTACTTAATGAAACACAAGTCTGAGACCTTTGAAAAGTGAGGTCGAGAATCAACGTGACAGGAAAATCAAGTTCTTGCGATCAGATCGTGGGGGAGAATACTTGAGTCACGAATTTTGCACACACTTAAGGAAATGTGGAATAGTTTCACAACTCACACCGCCTGGAACACCTCAGCGTAATAGTGTGTCCGAACGTCGTAATCGCACTCTATTGGATATGGTGCGATCTATGATGTCTCTTACCGATTTACCGCTGTCATTTTGGGGCTATGCTCTAGAGACTGCCGCATTCACTTTAAATACGGCTCCATCGAAATCCGTTGAGACGACACCGTATGAATTATGGTTTGGGAAGAAACCTAAGCTATCGTTTCTAAAAGTTTGGGGATGCGATGCTTATGTAAAGAAACTTCAACCTGAAAAGCTCGAACCCAAGTCGGAAAAATGCGTCTTCATAGGATACCCTAAAGAAACTATTGGGTATACCTTCTACCTCAGATCCGAAGGCAAGATCTTTGTCGCCAAGAATGGATCCTTTCTAGACAAAGAGTTTCTCTCGAAAGAAATAAGTGGGAGGAAAGTAGAACTCGATGAAGTATTACCTCTTGAACCGGTAAGTGGCGCAGCTCCAGAAAATGTTCCTGAGGTGCCTGCACCGACTAGAGAGGAAGTTAATGATGATGATCATGAAACTTCAGATCAAGTTGCTACTGAACTTCGTAGGTCCACAAGGACACGTTCCGCACCAAAGTGGTACGGCAACCCTGTCCTGGAAATCATGTTGTTAGACAACGGTGAACCTTCGAACTATGAAGAAGCAATGGCGGGCCCAGATTCCGACAAATGGCTGGAAGCCATGAAATCCGAGATAGGATCCATGTATGAAAATGAAGTATGGACTTTGACTGACTTGCCCGATGATCGGCGAGCCATAGAAAATAAATGGATCTTTAAGAAGAAGACAGACGCAGATGGTAATGTAACCATCTATAAAGCTCGGCTTGTCGCTAAGGGTTATCAACAAGTTCAAGGGGTTGACTACGATGAGACTTTCTCACCCGTAGCGAAGCTGAAGTCCGTTCGAATCATGTTAGCAATTGCCGCATTCTATGATTATGAGATATGGCAAATGGACGTCAAAACGGCATTCCTTAATGGTTTCCTTAAGGAAGAGTTGTATATGATGCAGCCGGAAGGTTTTGTCGATCCTAAGAATGCTGACAAGGTGTGCAGGCTCCAACGCCTCAATTTATGGGCTGGTGCAAGCGTCTCGGAGTTGGAACATTCGTTTTGATGAGATGATCAAAGCGTTTGGGTTTACGCAGACTTATGGAGAAGCCTGCATTTACAACAAAGTGAGTGGGAGCTCTGTAGCATTTCTCATATTGTATGTGGATGACATACTGTTGATGGGAAATGATATAGAATTCTTGGAAAGCATAAAGGCCTATTTGAACAAGTGTTTTTCAATGAAGGATCTTGGAGAAGCTGCTTACATATTAGGCATCAAGATCTATAGAGATAGATCGAAACTGTTGGGGAACGTAGTAATTTCAAAAAAAAAATCCTACGCACACGCAAGATCATGGTGATGCATAGAAACGAGAGGGGAGAGTGTGATCTACGTACCCTTGTAGACCGATAGCGGAAGCGTTAGCACAACGCGGTTGATGTAGTTGTACGTCTTCACAGCCCAACCGATCAAGCACCGAAACTACGGCACCTTCGAGTTTTAGCACACGTTCAGCTCGATGACGATCCCCGGACTCCAATCCAGCAAAGTGTCAGGGAAGAGTTCCGTCAGCACGACGGCGTGGTGACGATATTGATGTACTACCATCGCAGGGCTTCGCCTAAGCACCACTACAGTATTATCGAGGATTATGGTGGAAGGGGGCACCGCACACGGCTAAGAGTATGATCACGTGGATCAACTTGTGTCTCTAGGGGTGCCCCCTGCCCCCGTATATAAAGGAGCAAGGGGAGGAGGCCGGCCGGCCCTCTAGGCGCGCCAAGGAGGAGTCCTCCTCCTAGTAGGAGTAGGACTCCTACTAGGAGGGGGAAGGAAGTGGGGAGGGAGAAGGAAAGGGGGGCGCCGCCCCCCCCTCTCCTAGTCCAATTCGGACCAAGGGGGGAGGAGGCGCGCGGCCCACCCTGGCTGCTCCTCTCTCTCTCCACTAAGGCCCATATGGCCCATTACTTCTCCCGGTAGGGTTCCGGTAACCCTCCGGCTCTCCGGTTTTCTCCAAAATCACCCGGAACACTTCCGGTGTCCGAATATAGCCGTCCAATATATCAATCTTTATGTCTCGACTATTTCGAGACTCCTCGTTATGTCCATGATCACATCCGGGACTCCGAACTAACTTCGGTACATCAAAACTCATAAACTCATAATATAACTGTCATCGAAACTTTAAGCGTGTGGACCCTACGGGTTCGAGAACAATGTAGACATGACCGAGACACGTCTCCGGTCAATAACCAATAGCGGAACCTGGATGCTCATATTGGCTCCTACATATTCTACGAAGATCTTTATCGGTCAGACCGCATAACAATATACGTTGTTCCCTTTGTCATCGGTATGTTACTTGCCCGAGATTCGATCGTCGGTATCTCAATACCTAGTTCAATCTCGTTACCGGCAAGTCTCTTTACTCGTTTCGTAATACATTATCTCGCAACTAACCCTTTAGTTGCAATGCTTGCAAGGCTTATGTGATGTGCATTACCGAGAGGGCCCAGAGATACCTCTCCAACAATCAGAGTGATAAATCCTAATCTCGAAATACGCCAACCCAACATGTACCTTTGGAGACACCTGTAGAGCTCCTTTATGATCACCCAGTTACGTTGTGACGTTTGGTAGCACCCAAAGTGTTCCTCCGGCAAACGGGAGTTGCATAATCTCATAGTCATAGGAACATGTATAAGTCATGAAGAAAGCAATAGCAGCACACTAAACGATCGGGTGCTAAGCTAATGGAATGGGTCATGTCAATCACATCTGTCGGTGTCAAAACTGGCGGATCTCGGGTAGGGGGTCCCGAACTGTGCGTCAAGGCCGGCTGGTAACAGGAGCAAGGGACACGATGTTTTTACCTAGGTTCGGGCCCTCTCGATGGAGGTGATACCCTACTCCTGCTTGATTAATATTGATGATATGGGTAGTACAAGAGTAGATCTACCACGAGATCAAGGAGGCTAAACCCTAGAAGCTAGCCTATGGTATGATTGTTGTATATGGAGTTGATGTCCTACGGACTAGAACCCTCCGGTTTATATAGACACCGGATAGGGTTAGGGTTACACAGAGTCGGTTACAATGGTAGGAGATCTTTAATATCCGCATCGCCAAGCTTCCCTTCCACACCAAGGAAAGTCCCATCCGGACACGGGACGAAGTCTTCAATCTTGTATCTTCATAGTCCTGGAGTCCGGCTGAAGGTATAGTCCGGCTACCCGAACACCCCCTAATCCAGGACTCCCTCAGTAGCCCCTGAACCAGGCTTCAATGACGACAAGTTCGGCGCGCAGATTGTCTTCGGCATTGCAAGGCGGGTTCCTCCTCCAAGTCCTTCATAGAAGATTGTAAACACCAAGAGTAGTGTCCGGCTCTGCAAAATAAGTTTCCACATATTGCCATAGAGAGAATAATATTAACACAAATCAAATCTGCTAACGTATTCCATAGTGCGTCATCACACTACAGCCAAGTCCTTTACTCGAATCGTTTTTACTTTTCCACCTCAGCACGTTTTGCGAGGCAGTTTCCTTGGCACGTCTTGTCAAAGCAGAGATCGTGTACCCCCTTTTACGAGATTCTCATCAAAAGGGACGTGGGTAACCCAACCGCGCGCGTTAGCACGTTTCCTCGATTAAAGACGAGTCCCGAACGGTTACGGGGAGGGCTCTTGGTATTCAACCTCTTATAAAGAGACCAAGGCCTTACTCCTTTTTTCAATCTCAAGCGAGTTCGCCCGTCGCCTTGAGTTCCAACACCCTAGGCTCTAGATTCCAGGCGCTTCGGACCTTCGACAATGTCCAGTTCTGACCTTCAAGGCCGATGGACGCCCTCCTCCGTCATGGAGGAGGACGTACTAAAGTTGAGGGAGGCTAAGTTCCTGACCTGCGAAATTTCGCATAGGTTGCCTGCTCAAGGGCAGGTCATTCCCAGTCCCCAGCCCGGTGAGAGCGTGGTGTTCATGTCTCACTTCCTTCGGGGGTTGGGCTTCCCAATGGATCCCTTTGTGAGGGGACTGCTGTTTTATTACGGGCTGGAATTCCATGACTTAGCTCCGGAGTCCATCCTCCATATCTCCTCGTTTATTGTCGTGTGTGAAGCGTTCCTCCGTGTTACCCCTCACTTCGGATTATGGCTCAAGACCTTCAAAGTGGAGCCGAAGATGATCAAGGGACGGCACGCAGAGTGCGGAGGCGCTGTTATAAGCAAAAATGTTGATGCTCCATGGCCCGAGGGCTCTTTTCGAGAGGAGCTAGGCTTGTGGCAACGAGAGTGGTTTTATATCACCGCTCCCCGGAGCACCAAGTGGGTGGCGCCTCCTGCCTTTCGCTCGGGTCCCCCACCACGGCTAGCGTCATGGGTCAACAGAGGGTTAGATTGGGGTTTGCCCAAAGACGTGCCCTTGTTACAGGGCCGCATTAAGGATCTCTTGGAAGGAGACCTCGGCCTGGTCAAGGTGACGCAGGTCATGCTGATTTGCCGAATATTGCCCAGCAAACGTCGCTCCCTTCGCCTGTGGGAGTTTAATCCAGAGGGACCACGAGCTCTCCAGAATTTCATGGGCGCAACGCCCGCGGAGATGTATAAACTGTTCTTCGGATCACAAGAGATGTGTCCGGATTTAACCGAGGACGCAGGCCTAAGCTGCAATCGCCCGGATACTCAAGTAAGCAACCTTGTGCCCGGACCTTCTATCCGTATAATTGTCATAAACTTGCCCCTAAAAGAGCCGTCCTTTTAAACAGGAGTGGATAGCGAAGGCAAAGCTGATCAGGTGTTCGGCTCCCCTTCCCGAAACCAGGCCGGATCCCGTGCTGGTCAGGATGCTGGAGATAATGCCTTTGGAGGGAAGCAAGGGGGAGGACAAGGAAACTATGGCCTCCTCGAAGGAGGTTGCTCCGAAGGGTGGAACCAACAATTCCTCTCCTAAGGGGAAGAAGAGAGCCGCCTCCGACGACCCGGAAACCAAGGCCTCGAAGCGGGGGGAAAAATCCTCGTCAGAGGGTCCGACGCTGGGGAGTTCCTCGGCCGGACTACGCCCTCAAGGGGATCAGCCCTCCAGCGAGCCGTAAGTAGAGAAAGATTTTCCTTTTGAGGGATGAGGGAAATCCTTGATTTATATCTGAGAAGATTAACCGAATTTTTACCTTGTAGCTCGGACCTCAGCCCTTCTCAGCAGAGCTCGTCTTCGGGGGATCTCCTTCCGGAGATGATGGAGAGCGGGACGCCTCCCCCTGCCGTGCCGCCTAGCGAGGTGGGCGACCCTGAGGTGTTGTCGCGGAGGGTTTCTCCGAATCCGGCAGGGGCGGAAGATAGCTATGTGGACCCCCGAGGTTCTCCGCGTCCGGCCTTCGAAAGAGGTCATGGGACAAGTCCGACACCGTCTGGTGCTCGGCCAGAGGAGCTAAAGATTCTGCTGGGGCGAGCTTCTATCTCGGAGGAGCACCGTGCATTGATGGGCACGGTGATTGAAAGGATCTCATCCGCAGAGAGCGGATTGCATGAGGCCGTCAAAAGTTTACTGACGGGTTTTGAGGTACATTAGATAATGTACACTTTTGTCAGTTGCGCATGAATAAGATGCGCCCTGTGTAGATAGTAGCCCCTGAGACTCTGCGTGTCGTCAAGAAATGACGGCACACGGAGGATCATAACCCCAGGTCTAAGATGTCGCCTTTGAATGTAGGCGGCAGGGTGTCCGGAATCGAGCCGAACTGATGATTTTGCCGAACTAAAGCGGCAACTAGACGTGGCAGATGCCGACATCGCGCTTGTCAACAAGCGGCTTGATGAGGCTCAAGGTATGTAATTCCTCGGGCGGCATCAGGTAAGAAGAGTTTTATGCCAGTGTCTTACGATGTGTGTGCTTGACGCAGATGGTGCGGCCGCCGTGGAGAGTCTTAGGGCAGAACTTGCCCGAGCTAAAGAACAAGCCAGAGAAAGTGATGCGGCTGCCAAGAAAGCCCTTGAAGAGCTGAGAGCCGAACAGGATGCTCATTGCCGAAGCAAGGAAGAGATGGCCGAGATGGCCGAAAAGTTAAAGAGCACTGCAGAACGTTGCAGACTTCTTGAGAAAGAAGACCAGGCGAAACAGACGGACTTAGAGAAGGCTGTTGCCAATGCCAAGGACGCGCGCTCTGCGATGAGAGCTGCGAAGGAGGAGCTGCGTCAGGCCGAACAGATTGCGGCTGGAAAGCCCTTTATGCTGCGAAGGAAATTTTGCAATCCGAAGTTTGCTCCGTTGGACCGGATGTGGAGTGTGGAGGATACCTATCTGGATTTGGCAGCGAGTGCTGCTGATGCGACTGAACACTTTCGAGATCAGAAAGATCGCGAAGTGGAAAAGCTTTTCTGGTCGCAGTTTCACAATCCAGAGCGTCCACTGACAGTGGATGATCGTTTGGCTCAATGGGCCGAACTGAATAGGTTGTCCGGACTTGCCATGAAGTACGTCATGGGTCATCTGTGGCCGGGGAGATCGGAGCCGAAGAGTTATTTCAGCTTGGTGCAGCAATTCCTTGACGCGGTGCCGCGTATTAATGCAATGAAGAGGTCAGCATGCATAGAGGGCGCAAGGATGGCTCTTGCCCGTGTCAAGATATACTGGGCAGAGATGGAGACCACCGTTGTTGCGTCCCGAGATTCGGACAAAAGCCGAGTACCCTCCGAGCACTATTTTCAGGAAGTCCTTGAAGGTGCTCGTGTAATAGAGATGCAGTGCTCGAAAGATGCTATGTTATGATAGCATATGTAATTATGAAGTAATATTTTGATAAACTGTAGTGGCCTTTTTATACTTGTGCCTTCAAGTATTGGGAACACCTCCTGTGCGGCCGTTTTAAGATATATATATATATACAAAATCTGAAAGATGGCAGTCGTTGGCTTCAGCCCCCACGCACATAGTGCGGGGGTGCTCGCAGAATACGCATTTTCACACTTAACCCAATGTCTTGGTCCTACAAAGGAGGTGATAGCGCAGCGGGCCAGGCAACCGGACTATAATGCTTTAACACTTTCACTTAGCCATAGGAGCTTGACAGTGAGACTATTTAGGTAGCCCCTTGGTGGCGACTGCGCTCGCCCGAGTTCGGGGCGCGTATGTGCCTGACCGGGAAGCGGCCCTTCGTTAAAGTGGAGGAATCCGATAGATTCCGATAGGTCATTGAGTGGCTGACCAGTCTCACGCTACATCATGACAGTCAGTTTTTGGCTTTCTCTACTGAGGTGCTCGCCCGGCCGAACCGGGGCACAATCGCAGTAGTTCACCTGGTGCTACCTTAGCCGATAGAGCGGAACATAAGGTAGCCGAACTCATGAGCCGGGCAACCCAACATTTGACCAAAGACATGATTCGGAGCTGATGCATATAATGCCAAAACTCGCGACGCCGAACAGTCCCTAAGGTGTTCGGTCTTTATGAGTGCGGGCGAAACAACACTCTTTATTAAAAAAGCCCCTAGTGTCCAGGTACGTGCAAAAATTCTGACGTGGCCACATGCCAAGACGCCAGCCTCCTCCTTGGTTATATCAGAAAAAACCAGGGGATGTGTAGCAACAAGAGACAGTAAAAAAAGGTTTACGCAAGGTCTTAATCTAAAAAGAATCCTTTAGGATGGGTCCCTACCGCACGTCTGCGCCTGTGTCTCCGTTGTGCCGTATCCTGGACGGGCGCCGCACAACGTTCATCTGTAAAAGAGAGGAACTGAGTTGAAAATGGGTCATGCCGAACAAAAGTTTAAAATAAACAAAGATAAAGTAAAAAATATATAAAATTGAGCTTTATTGTCTCTTATTGTATATGCATGGAGCCCCTAGTGCGGGGGTATATGGCCACTAAGCCTGCATCAATGATGATTTTGTACCGAACTCATCTATCCGCGTTCGTGGTCTTTAATGACCTATTTCGTAGTTTTTTTGGCCGGTGAGGCCATTTTACTGTGGGGCTGTCAAAGCGGCCGCACAGTCCTCCGCTTGGGGAGGCACACTTTAGTGCTTCCCCTTCAAAGAGATGATGCCTCGTGGACCGGGCATCTTAAGTGTGAGAGATGCATAATGCGGTATTGCGTTAAAGCGAGCGAAAGCTTCGCGTCCCAGTAGTGCTTGATAGTGACTTGAGAACGGGACGATATGGAAGGTCAGCTTTTCGCGGCGGAAGTTATCGGTAGAGCCGAATATAACTTCGAGCCGGAGAAAACCCATACAATGGGTGTCCGGACCAGGTGTTACCTCTTGAAAGGAGGTTTTGCTGCGGCGGATTCTTGCTGGGTTTATCCCCATGTGATGGATTGTATCCTGATATATCAGGTTTAGTCCACTGCCGCCGTCCATAAGGACATTTGAAAACTGGAGTCCGCCAATTATTGGATCGAGTATCAAGGCAGTCCAGCCTGCATTCTTGATATTCTAGAATAATCTAGCTGATCGAAGATGATTGGTTTTGACAACCAGTGGTGGGACCCTTTGGGGATATGTCGTGTGGTGCGTACCTTTATGGGCGCCGCACGTTTTGTTATGTGAAGTAAGTTCACTGTTTTTACTTCTTGTGGGAAGGTCTTTTGTTTCCTAGTGCTCTGCTTTTGGGGTTCGTCCTCGTCTTCGCTTGGTGTGTCGAGCCCCTTGTGTTCGGCATTGAGTCTGCCGGATTGTTTGAAAACCCAACAATCTCTGTGGGTATGGTTAGCAGGCTTCCTGGGAGTACTGTGTATCTGACATATCCTGTCCAGGATTTTATTTAAGTTGGATGGATCGTCCCCGTTATCCTGGAGGGACGGTTTTGTCTGATTTTGTCGTGAGCCTTTGAATCCGGCATTGACTACCGTGCTCTTCGGACTTTTTTCCTTACTCCGGCGACGGTCCTTGTTGCGTCACGGTTTTCCGTTTCCATCCCTAGTTTCCGATGTACTTGGGTCGCTGGGGCTGCACCTTGCCAACCAGCTGTCCTCTCCTGCACAAAAGCGGGTCATGAGGCTTGTTAGTGCGGCCATTGTTCTTGGCTTTTCTTGCCCGAGGTGTCTGGCGAGCCATTCGTCTCAGACGTTATGCCTGAAAGCTGCTAAGGCTTCGGCATCCGGACAGTCGACTATCTGATTCTTTTTAGTGAGGAATCTATTCTAGAACTGCCGAGCTGATTCTCCGGGCTGTTGAGTTATGTGACTAAGATCGTCTGCATCCGGAGGGCGGACATAGGTCCCTTGAAAATTTGCTCGAAAAGCATCCTCGAGTTCTTCCCAACTTCCAATTGTGTTTTCAGGAAGGCTTTTAAGCCAATGCCGGGCTGGCCCTTTAAGCTTAAGGGGTAAATATTTTATGGCGTGGAGATCACTCCTCTAGCCATGTGTATGTGGAGGATATAATCCTCGATCCAGACTCCAGGGTCTGTTGTTCCATCTTATGCCTCTATGTTTACGGGTTTGAATCCCTCTGGAAATTCATAGTCCAGGACCTCATCGGTGAAACATAGGGGGTGTGCGGCGCCCCTGTATTTGGGTGTGCCGGATTCTGATGATGGCTTTATTGCATTGCTTACAAGAGCTTGCTTTCTTGGCCCATAAATGGACCTAACTGGGCCATGATGCGAATCCTTAGGTGGGTCGCATGCTGATTTGAGTGCGGCGCCGCTTGCCGCTTTATGGGGTTGTCTATCCGACCGCGTGGCTTTCTTATTTTTTGAATGCGAGGGCTCTAGGGCCTCTTCGTCGAATTCAGGCAGTAGCTTTCTTTTCGGATAGCTTTTAGTGCGGCGACCGTCGCCGTATTTATCTGTGGTATTGATTACTTTGCTCCATCTAATCCGGAGTGCATCTTCCGCTGTTTTTAGCTTCCGCTTCTGCTTTTTCAGGCTGCGTGCAGTTGCAACGAGCCTCTTGTGGAGATTCTTCTGCTCCATGGGTTTATCCGGTGTGAGGTCGTCCGGAATGCCGTTTTCGCCGGAGGAGGGATGTTCGGTTTCTCTATCCGTGTTGCCCTATTCGGACGGTTGCTCTAAGGCCTACTCGTCATCTACCGGCTCGTCCTGCTCTATGGCTGGGTTTTTATCGAGGCGGGGCTTGGGTTGGCGTTTACGCCGACACTTTGATTGCTTTTCGGGGGGTCGATCTCCCGTTCCATCCCCTTTTTCCACGTTGTCGCTTCCTTTAGGGGTATCCACCATGTACACATCGTGAGATGAGGTGGATGTCCAATGCCCTATGGGCGTTGGTTCATCGGTATCTCCTGCATCGTCATCCATGATGTCGATGTCTCCGGAGTCGAAGTTGAGCACGTTGTTTAAATTGTCGACAGTGGCTACCAAGTGGGTGGTGGGTGGGCTTTGAATTTCTTCATCATCCGTATCCCATCCTCGCTGACCGCAGTTCAGCCAGGGCTCTCCTGATAAAGAGAGAGACTTGAGAGAATTCAGGATATCGCCAAAAGGCGAGTGCTGAAAGATGTCCGCGGCGGTGAACTCCATTATTGGCGCCCAATCGGATTCGATCGGCAGGGGTATAGGGGGTTCGGAGTCCGGATCCTCAGAGTCATGAGTCACGCGGAGTGTGGGGCCGGCGTTCGGCTCGATCGCCTTTGAGATCGCAGCCCCCGAGGTGACGTGCAATAGCTCATCCTCGATTGACACAACTGGCTCCGAATTAAGGGTCAGAGCTGGTGCGTTTGCAGCCTCCGGGATACTGTTCGGTGACAGAGCTAGATCATGCCCCGCGAGACAGTGCGGCGCACTTGGTTGTGGCTCGAATCCGTCGAAGATCAAATCCCCGCGGATGTCTGCCATGTAGTTTAGGCTTCCAAACCTGACTTGATGGCCAGGGGCGTAGGTTTCGATCTGCTCTAGGTGGCCAAGCGAATTGGCCCGCAGTGCGAAGCCGCCGAAGACGAAGATCTGTCCGGGGAGAAAAGTCTCACCCTGGACCGCATCGTTGTTGATGATCAAAGGAGCCATCGGGCCTAAAGGCGACGACACAGAGGAACTCTCAATGAAATCACTAATGTCGGTGTCAAAACCGGCGGATCTCGGGTAGGGGGTCCCGAACTGTGCGTCAAGGCCGGCTGGTAACAGGAGACAAGGGACACGATGTTTTTACCCAGGTTCGGGCCCTCTCGATGGAGGTAATACCCTACTCCTCCTTGATTAATATTGATGATATGGGTAGTACAAGAGTATATCTACAACGAGATCAAGGAGGCTAAACCCTAGAAGCTAGCCTATGGTATGATTGTTGTATATGGAGTTGATGTCCTACGGACTACAACCCTCCGGTTTATATAGACACCGGATAGGGTTAGGGTTACACAAAGTCGGTTACAACGGTAGGAGATCTTGAATATCCGCATCGCCAAGCTTGCCTTCCACGCCAAGGAAAGTCCCATCCGGACACGGGACGAAGTCTTCAATCTTGTATCTTCATAGTCCTGGAGTCCGGCTGAAGGTATAGTCCGGCTACCCGAACACCCCCTAATCCAGGACTCCCTCAACATCATTCTCCTAATAATGTGATCCCGTTAATCAAATGACAACACATGTCTATTGTTAGGAAACATAACCATCTTTGATTAACGAGCTAGTCAAGTAGAGGCATACTAGTGATGTTTAATTTGTCTATGTATTCACACAAGTATTATGTTTCCGGATAATACAATTCTAGCATGAATAATAAACATTTATCATGATATAAGGAAATAAAATAATAACATTATGATTGCCTCTAGGGCATATTTCCTTCAGAAATGCCTTATTGGTCTTTCACAGAGTACGTACCTTGACAAGATATTGAAGAAGTTCAATATGGATCAGTCAAAGAAGGGGTTCTTGCCTGTATTGCAAGGTACGAGATTGAGCACGTCTCAATGCCCGACCACGGCAGAAGATAGAGAAAAGATGAGTGTCGTCCCCTATGCCTCGGCCATAGGGTCTATCATGTATGCTATGCTGTGTACCAGACCTGATGTAAACCTTGCCGTAAGTTTGGTAGGAAGGTACCAAAGTAATCCCGGCATGGAACACTGGACAGCGGTCAAGAATATCCTAAAGTACCTGAAGAGGACTAAGGATATGTTTCTTGTTTATGGAGGTGACGAAGAGCTCGTCGTAAAGGGTTACGTCGATGCTAGCTTCGACACAGATCTGGATGACTCTAAGTCACAAACCGGATACGTGTATATTTTGAATGGTGGGGCAGTAAGCTGGTGCAGTTGCAAGCAAAGTGTTGTGGCGGGATCTACATGTGAGGCAGAGTACATGGCAGCCTCGGAGGCAGCCCAAGAGGCAATCTAGGTGAAGGAGTTCATTACCGACCTAGGAGTCATACCCAATGCGTCGGGCCCGATGACTCTCTTCTGTGACAACACTGGAGCTATTGCCCTTGCCAAGGAGCCCAGGTTTCACAGGAAGACCAGGCATATCAAGCGTCGATTCAACTCCATTCATGAAAGTGTTCAAAACGGAGACATAGATATTTGTAAAGTACATACAGATCTGAATGTGGCAGATCCGTTGACTAAACCTCTCCCTAGAGCAAAACATGATCAACACCAGAACTGCATGGGTGTTCGATTCATCACAATGTAACTAGACTATTGACTCTAGTGCAAGTGGGAGACTATTGGAAATATGCCCTAGAGGCAATAATAAAATGGTTATTATTATATTTCTTTGTTCATGATAATTGTCTATTGTTCATGCTATAATTGTGTTATCCGGAAATCATAATACATGTGTGAATACATAGACCACAACACGTCCCTAGTGAGCCTCTAGTTGACTAGCTCGTTGATCCAAAGATAGTCACGGTTTCCTGACTATGGACATTGGATGTCATTGATAACGGGATCACATCATTAGGAGAATGATGTGATGGACAAGACCCAATCCTAAGCATAGCTCTAAGATCGTGTAGTTCGTTTGCTATAACTTTTCCGAATGTCAAGTATCATTTCCTTAGACCATGAGATTGTGCAACTCCCAGATACCGTAGGAGTGCTTTGCGTGTGCCAAACGTCACAACGTAACTGGGTGACTATAAAGGTACACTACGGGTATCTCCGAAAGTGTCTGTTGGGTTGGCATGAATCGAGACTGGGATTTGTCACTCCGTATGACGGAGAGGTATCTCTGGGCCCACTCAGTAATGCATCATCATAATGAGCTCAATGTGACCAAGTGGTTGATCACGGGATCATGCATTATGGTACGAGTAAAGTGACTTTCCGGTAACGAGATGGAACGAGGTATTGGGATACCGACGATCGAGTCTCGGGCAAGTAACGTACCGATTGACAAAGGGAATTGTATACGGGATTGATTGAATCCTCGACATCGTGGTTCATCCAATGAGATCATCGAGGAGCATGTGGGAGCCAACATGGGTATCCAGATCCCGTTGTTGGTTATTGACCGGAGAGTCATCTCGGTCATGTCTGCGTGTGTCCCGAACCCGTAGGGTCTACACACTTAAGGTTCGGTGACACTAGGGTTGTTGAGATATTAGCATACGGTAACCCGAAAGTTGTTCGGAGTCCCGGATGAGATCCCGGACGTCACGAGGAGTTTTGGAATGGTCCAGAGGTGAAGATTTATATATAGGAAGTCAAGTTTCGGCCATCCGGAAGGTTTCGGGGGTAATCGGTATTGTACTGGGACCACCGGAAGGGTCCCGGGGGTCCACCGGGTGGGGCCACCTATCCCGGAGGGCCCCATGGGCTGAAGTGGGAGGGGAACCAGCCCCTAGTGGGATGGTGCGCGCCCCCATGGGCCTCCCCTGCGCCTAGGGTTGGAAACCCTAGGGGTGGGGGCGCCCCACTTGGCTTGGGGGGGCACTCCACCCCCCTTGGCCGCCGCCCCCCCTTGGATATTCAATCTCCTAGGGCCGCCCCCCTAGGGGTCCTATATCTAGTGGGGGGGAGGGAGGGCAGCCGCACCCTAACCCCTGGCGCCTCCCTCTCCCTCCCGTGACACCTCTCCTTCTCGCAGTGCTCGGCGAAGCCCTGCCGAGATCGCCGTAGTTTCCACCACCACGCCGTCGTGCTGCTGGATCTCCATCAAACTCTCCTTCCCCCTTGCTGGATCAAGTTGGAGGAGACGTCTTCCCAATCATACATGTGTTGAACGCGGAGGTGCCGTCCATTCGGCGCTAGGTCATCGGTGATTTGGATCACGACGAGTACGACTCCATCAACCCCGTTCTCTTGAACGCTTCCGCGCGCGATCTACAAGGGTATGTAGTTGCACTCCCCTCTCCCTAGTTGCTAGATGACTCCATAGATTGATCTTGGTGATGTGTAGAAAATTTTAAAATTCTGCTATGTTCCCCAACAATAGCATGGAGCAATCAAAAATTATAGATACGTTGGAGACATATCAAGCATCCCCAAGCTTAATTCCTGCTCGTCCTCGAGTAGGTAAATGATAAAAAAGATAATTTTTGATGTGGAGTGCTACTTGGCATAATTTTAATGTAATTCTTCTTAATTGTGGTATGAATATTCAGATCCAAAAGATTCAAGATAAAAGTTTAATATTGACATAAAAATAATAATACTTCAAGCATACTAACAAAGCAATCATGTCTTCTCAAAATAACATGGCCAAAGAAAGTTAT
This sequence comes from Triticum urartu, assembly GCF_003073215.2. NCBI lineage: Eukaryota > Viridiplantae > Streptophyta > Magnoliopsida > Poales > Poaceae > Triticum > Triticum urartu. The sequence continues at coordinate 367,016,514 of NC_053022.1, read as the reverse complement.
CCCTACAAAATCATATAGTCTGGCTATGGTCTATCTTCACCACACAAAATATTTAAATCATGCACAACCCCGATGACAAGCCAAGCAATTGTTTCATACTTTTGACATTCTCAAACTTTTTCAATCTTCACACAATACATGAGCGTGAGCCATGGATATAGCACTATATGTGGAATAGAATGGTGGTTGTGGAGAAGACAAAAAAGGGGAAGATAGTCTCACATCAACTAGGCTTATTAACGGGCTATGGAGATGCCCATAAATAGATATCAATGTGAGTGAGTAGGGATTGCCATGCAACGGATGCACTAGAGCTATAAGTATATGAAAGCTCAACAAAAGAAACTAAGTGGGTGTGCATCCAACTTCCTTGCTCACGAAGACCTAGGGCATTTTGAGGAAGCCCATCATTGGAATATCCAAGCCAAGTTCTATAATGAAAAATTCCCACTAGTATATGAAAGTGACGAAACGAGAGACTCTCTATCATGAATATCATGGTGCTACTTTGAAGCACAAGTGTGGTAAAGGATAGTAACATTGTCCCTTCTCTCATTTTCTCTCATTTTTTTATTTGGGCCTTTTCTCTTTTTTTATGGCCTCTTTTTTATGTTTTTTTTTATTTTTCGTCCGGAGTCTCATCCCGACCTGCAGGGGAATCACAGTCTCCATCATCCTTTCCTCACTGGGACAATGTTCTAGTAATGATGATCATCACACTTTTATTTTCTTACAGCTCAACAATTACAACTCGATACTTAGAACAAGATATGACTCTATATGAATGCCTCCGGTGGTGTACCGGGATATGCAATGAATCAAGAGTGACATGTATGAAAGAATTATTAATGGTGGCTTTGCCACAAATACGATGTCAACTACATGATCATGCTAAGCAATATGACAATGATGGAGTGTCTCATAATAAACGGGACGGTGGAAAGTTGCATGGCAATATATCTCAGGATGGCTATGGAAATGCCATAATAGGTAGGTATGGTGGCTGTTTTGAGGAAGGTATATGGTGGGTGTATGATACCGGTGAAAGGTGCGTGGTATTTAGAGAGGCTAGCAATGGTGGAAGGAAGAAAAATGCATATAATCCATGGACTCAACATTAGTCATATACTTATTTCAAAAATCTACAAGTTATCAAAGCAAAGTATTACGCGCATGCTCCTAGGGGGATAGATTGGTAGGAAAAGACCATCGCTCGTCCCCGACCGCCACTCATAAGGAAGACAGTCAAAAAATAAATCATGCTCTGACTTCATCACATAACGGTTCACCATACGTGCATGCTACGGGAATCACAAACTTTAACACAAGTATTTCTCAAATTCACAACACCTCAACTAGCACAACTTTAATATCACCATCTTCATATCTCAAAACAATTATCAAGTATCAAACTTCTCATAGCATTCAACACATTCATAAGAAAAAAAAATTAATCTTGAATGCCTAACATAATTCTTGAATACCAAGTATATTAGGATTATTTAAGAAAATTACCATGCTATTTAAGACTTTCAAAATAATCTAAGTGAAGCATGAGAGATCAATAGTTTCTATAAAACAAATCCACCACCGTGCTCAAAAAAATATAAGTGAAGTACTAGAGCAAAACTATATAACTCAAATGATATAAGCGAAGCACATAGAGTATCCTAACAAATTCCAAATCATGTATGGCTCTCTCAAAAGGTGTGTACAGCAAGGATGATTGTGGTAAACTAAAAAGCAAAGACTCAAATCATACAAGACGCTCCAAGAAAAACACATATCATGTGGTGAATAAAAATATAGCTCCAAGTAAAGTTACCGATAGAAGTAGACGAAAGAGGGGATGCCTTCCGGGGCATCCCCAAGCTTTGGCTTTTAGGTGTTCTTAGATTATCTTGGGGGTGCCATGGGCATCCCCAAGCTTAGGTTCTTTCCACTCCTTGTTCCATAATCCATCAAATCTTTACCCAAAACTTCACAACACAAAACTCAAAGTAGAAAATCTCGTGAGCTCCGTTAGCGAAATTAAACAAAAGACCACTTCAAGGTACTGTAATGCACTCATTCTTTATTTATATTGATGTTAAAACTACTGTATTCCAACTTCTCTATGGTTTATAAACTATTTTACTAGCCATAGATTCATCAAAATATGCAAACAACACACGAAAAACAGAATCTGTTAAAAACAGAACAGTCTGTAGTAATATGTAGCTAGCGCAAGATCTGGAACCCCCAAAATTCTAAAATAAACTGATGAACGTGAGGAAGTTATCTATTAATCATCTTAAAAAAGAATTAACTAAATAGCACTTTTCAAATAAAAATGGCAGCAGTTCTCGTGAGCGCTAAAGTTTCTGTTTTTTACAGCAAGATTAACAAGACTTTCCACAAGTCTTCCCAACGGTTCTATGTGGCATAAACACTAATTAAACACAAAAAACACAACCTAAAAAAGAGGCTAGATAAATTATTTATTACTAAACAGTAGAAAAAAATCAAGGAATAAAAATAAAATTGGGTTTCTTCCCAACAAGCGCTATCGTTTAACGCCCCTAGCGAGGCATAATAAGCAAGGATAGATCTAGGTATTGCCATCTTTGATAGGCAATCCATAAGTGGCTCTCATAATAGATTCATAAGGTAATTTAATTTTCTTTCTAGTAAAGTGTTCCATGCCTTTCCTTAATGGAAATTGGAATCTAATATTTCCTTCCTTCATATCAATAATTGCACCAATCGTTCTAAGGAAAGGTCTACCAAGAATAATAGGACATGAAGGATTGCAATCTATATCAAGAACGATAAAATCTACGGGCACATAATTCCTATTTGCAATAATAAGAACATCATTAATTCTTCTCATAGGTTTCTTAATAGTGGAATCCGCAAGGTGCAAGTTTAGGGAGAAATCATCAAAATCATGGAAACCTAATAAATCACACAAAGTCTTTGGAATCGTGGAAACACTAGCACCTAAATCACACAAAGCATAGCATTCATGATCTTTAATTTTAATTTTAATAGTTGGTTCCCACTCATCATAAAGTTTTCTAGGGATAGAGACTCCCAACTCAAGTTTTTCTTCATAAGATTGCATCAAGGCATCAACGATATGTTTAGTAAACGCTTTATTTTGACTATAAGCATGAGGAGAATTTAGCACGTATTGCAACAAGGAAATACAATCAATCAAAGAGCAATTTTCATAATTAAATTCCTTGAAATCCAAAATAGTGGGTTTAGCAACATCTAGGGTTTTAATTTCTTCAATCCCACTTTTATCAATTTTAGCATCAAGATCTAAGAACTCCGAATTTTTGGAACGCCTTCTAGGTAAAGGTGGATCATATTCAGTCCCATCATTATGAAGATTCATATTGCAAAACAAAGATTTAATAGGGCACACATCAATAACTTTTAGATCTTCATCTTTATTTTCATAGAAATCCGGTTTAGTGGCCATTCTATTAACTAAGGTAGCCTGCCTATCCGAAATTTCAGCAGTCAATTTCTCAATACTAGAAATTTGGGATCTTAAACCATCAAATTCTTTAGACATATCATCGAGCTCTTTATTCATAAAACTCATAAAACTTTTCTGTTCTTTAAGCTCGTTTCTGAAGAAATTATTATGCTCAAATTGCAAAACATAAAACTCCTGACATTGCTTTCGATCTCTTCTAACCTTTTAAGGTGAAGATCACCAAATATAGGTAGAGCCATTGTGACAAGCAAGCAAACTAACACACAAGAAAACAAAAAGCAAGCGGGTAAAAGAGGCAAATAGAGAAAGAGAGGGAGGATAGAGAGACAAAGGGCGAATAAAACGGCAAGGGTGAAGTGGGGGAGAGGAAAATGAGAGGCAAATGGCAAATAGTGTAATGCGGGAGACAAGGGTATGTGATGGGTACTTGGTATATTGACTTTTGCGTAGACTCCCCGCCAACGGCGCCAGAAATCTTCTCTTTTACCTCTTGAGCACTGCGTTGGATATCCTTGAAGAGGAAAGGGTGATGCAGCAAAGTGGCGTAAGTATTTCCCTCGGTTTTTGAGAACCAAGGTATCAATCCAGTAGGAGGCTACGCGTGAGTCCCTTGTCAATCCCTTCACAGTCACTTATGAGAGTGAGATCTGATAGATATAATAAGATAATATTTTTGGTATTTTTATGATAGAGATGCAAAGTAAAATAAAGCAAAGGAAATAACTAAGTATTGGAATATTAATATGATGAAGATAGATCCGGGGGCCATAGGTTTCACTAGTGGCTTCTCTCAAGAGCATAAGTATTTTACGGTGGGTGAACGAATTACTGTTGAACAATTGACAGAAGTGAGCATAGTTATGAGAATATCTAAGTATGATCATGTATATAGGCATCACGTCCGAGACAAGTAGACCGACTCCTACCTGCATCTACTACTATTACTCCACTCATCGACCGCTATCCAGCATGCATCCAGAGTATTAAGTTCATGAAAACAGAGTAACGCCTTAAGCAAGATGACATGATGTAGAGGGAAAGATTCATGTAATATGATAAAAAAACCCCATCTTGTTATCCTTGATGGCAACAATACAATACGTGCCCTGCTGCCCCTACTGTCACTGGGAAAGGACACCGCAAGATTGAACCCAAAGCTAAGCACTTCTCCCAATGCAAGAAAGATCAATCTAGTAGGCCAAACCAAACTGATAATTCAAAGATACTTGCAAAGATAACCAACCATACATAAAAGAATTTAGAGGAGATTCAAATATGGTTCATAGCTAATCTTGACATAAACCCACAATTCATCGGTCTCAACAAACACACCGCAAAAACAAGATTACATCGAATAGATCTCCACAAGAGAGGGGGAGAACATTGTATTGAGATCCAAAAAGAGAGAAGAAGCCATCTAGCTAATAACTATGGACCCGAAGGTCTGAGGTAAACTACTCACACTTCATCGGAGAGGCTATGGTGTTGATGTAGAAGCCCTCCGTGATGGATGCCCCCTCCGGCGGAGCTCCCGAACAGGCCCCAAGATGGGATCTCGTGGATACAGAAAGTTGCGGCAATGGAATTAGGGTTTTGGCTCCGTATCTGATCGTTTGGGGGTACGTAGGTATATATAGGAGGAAGGAGTACGTCGGTGGAGCAACAGGGGGCCCACGAGGGTGGAGGGTGCGCCTGGGGGTGTTGGGGATCGTAGAAGAAATTTAAAATTTTCTACGCATCACCAAGATCAATCTATGGAGTAATATAGCAACGAGGGGAAGGGGAGTGCATCTACATACACTTGTAGATCGCTAAGCGGAAGCGTTGCAAGAACGCGGATGAAGGAGTCGTACTCGCAGCGATTCAGATCACGGTTGATTCCGATCTAAGCGCCGAACAACGGCGCCTCTGCGTTCAACACATGTGCAGCCCGGTGACGTCTCCTACGCCTTGATCCAGCAAGGGGAGAAGGAGAGGTTGGGGAAGACTCCGTCCAGCAGCAGCACGAGGGCGTTGTGGTGGTGGAGGAGCGCGGGACTCCAGCAGGGCTTCGCCAGGCACTACGAGAGACGAGGAGGGAGAGGGGTAGGGCTGCGTCAACAGGGGAAGAACTTCGTGTGTTGGGCTGCCCCTTTGCCTCCACTATATATAGGGGAGAGGGAGGGCTGCGCCCCACGTAGGGTTTCCACCCTAGGGGTGGCGGCAGCCCCAATCCCCATCTGGGGTGGCGGCCAAGTGGGGGGAGAGGGAGGCGCACCATGCATGGGCCTTAGGGCCCATCTGCCCTTAGGGTTTGCCCCCTCTTCTCTCTAGGACGCATGGGCCTTGGTGGGGAGGCGCCCCAGCCTACCTAGGGGCTGGTCCCTTTCTCACACTTGGCCCATGTATGCCTCCGGGGCCCGTGGCCCCTCCCAGTGGACCCCTGGACCCCTCTGGTGGTCCCGATACACTACCGGTGATGCCCGGAACACTTCCGGTGGCCAAAACCATACTTCCTATATATCAATCTTGACCTCCGGACCATTCTGGAACTCCTCGTGACGTCCGGGATCTCATCCGGGACTCCGAACAACATTCGGTAACCGCGTACATACTTTCCCTATAACCCTAGCATCATCGAACCTTAAGTGTGTAGACCCTATGGGTTCGGGAGTCATGCAGACATGGCCGAGACAACTCTCCGGTCAATAACCAACAGCGGGATCTGGATTACCATGTTGGCTCCCACATGCTCCACGATGATCTCATCGGATGAACCACGATGTCAAGGATCCAATCAATCCCGTATAAAATTCCCTTTGTCTAGCGGTATAGTACTTGCCCGAGATTCGATCGTCGGTATCCCGATACCTTGTTCAATCTCGTTATCGGCAAGTCTCTTTACTCGTTTCGTAACACATCATCCCGTGATCAACTCCTTGGTCACATTGTGCACATTATGATGATGTCCTACCGAGTGGACCCAGAGATACCTCTCCGTTTACACGGAGTGACAAATCCCAGTCTCGATTCGTGCCAACCCAACAGACACTTTCGGAGATACCCGTAGTGCACCTTTATAGCCACCCAGTTACATTGTGACGTTTGGCACACCCAAAGCACTCCTACGGTATCCGGGAGTTGCACAATCTCATGGTCTAAGGAAGTGATACTTGACATTAGAAAAGCTTTAGCAAACGAACTACACGATCTTGTGCTAGGCTTAGGATTGGGTCTTGTCTATCACATCATTCTCCTAATGATGTGATCCCGTTATCAACGACATCCAATGTCCATGGTCAGGAAACCGTAACCATCTATTGATTAATGAGCTAGTCAACTAGAGGCTTACTAGGGACATGGTGTTGTCTATGTATCCACACATGTATCTGAGTTTCCTATCAATACAATTCTAGCATGGATAATAAACGATTATCATGAACAATGAAATATAATAATAATAACTAATTTATTATTGCCTCTAGGGCATATTTCCAATAGTATCCCACTTGCACTAGAGTCAATAATCTAGTTCACATCGCCATGTGATTAACACTCACAGGTCACATCGCCATGTGACCAACATCCAAAGAGTTTACTAGACTAAATAATCTAGTTCACATCACTATGTGATTAACACTCAATGAGTTCTGGGTTTGATCATGTTATGCTTGTGAGAGAGGTTGTAGTCAATGGGTCTTGCCATATTCAGATCCCTATGTATTTCGCAAAACTTTATATCGTAGATGCTGCTACCACATTCCACTTGGAGCTATTCCAAATTATTGCTCCATTATACGTATCTGGTATCTCTACTCAGAGCTATCCGGATAGGTGTCAAGCTTGCATCGATGTAACTCTTTACGTCGAACTCTTTATCACCTCCATAACCAAGAAACATTTCCTTATTCCTCTAAGGATAATTTTGACCGCTATCTGGTGATCCACTCCTAGATCACCTTTGTACCCTCTTGCCAGACATGTGACAAGGCACACATCTGGTGCGGTACTCAGCATGGCATACCGTATAGAGCCTATGACAAAAGCATAGGGGACGACCTTCGTCTTTCCTCTTTCTTCTGCCGTGGTCAATCTTCGAGTCTTACTCAACTTCACACCTTACAACTCAGGTAAGAACCCCTTCTTTGACTGATCTATTTTGAACTCCTTCAAAAACATGTCAAGGTGTGCGTTCTTTGAAAGTATCATCAGGCGTTTTGATCTATCTCTATAGATCTTGATGCCCAATATGTAAGCAGCTTTATCCAGGTCTTTCTTTGAAAAACACTCTTCAAACAACCATTTATGCTTTCCAGAAATTCTACATTATTTCAGTATGTCATCCACATATACTTATCATAAATGTTGTAGTGCTCCCACTCACTTTCTTGTAAATACAAGTTTCTAGCAAACATTGTATAAACCTAAAAGATTTGATCACTCCATCAAAGCATATATTCCTACTCCGAGATGCTTGCTCTAGTCCATAGAAGGATTGCTGGAGCCAGCATACCTTTTAGCATCCTTAGGATCGACAAAACCTTTTATTGTATCACATACAACCTTTTCTTACGAAAACTGGTAAGAGAACTCGTTTTGACATCTACCTGTCAGATTTCATAATCGAAAAATACAGCTAATGCTAACATGATTCCGACGGACTTAAGCATCGCTATGGGTCAGAAATTCTCATCCTAGTCAACTCCTTGAACTTGTGAAAAGACTCTTTCCCACAAGTCGAGCTTCATAGACGGTAACATTACCGCCCACGTCCGTCTTCTTCTTCTTAAAGATCCACTTATCTCAATGGCTTGCCGATCATCGGGCAAGTCCACCGAAGTCCATACTTTGTTCTGATACATGGATCCTATCTCCGATTTCATGGATTCTAACCATTTGTCGGAATACGGGCCCACCATCGCTTCTCCATAGCTCGTAGGTTCATTGTTGTCTAACAACATGATATCTAAGACAGGATTACCGTACCACTCAGGAGTAGTACATATCCTTGTCGACCTATGAGGTTTGATAGCAACTTGATACGAAGCTTCATGATCACTATCATTAACTTCCTCTTCAACAGACGTAGGCGCAACAGAAAACATCTTTCTGTGTTGCATCACTCTCTGGTTGAAATAAAGGTTCGACAACCTCATCAAGTTCTATCTTCCTCCCACTCAATTATTTCGAGAGAAACTCCTTCTCAAGAAAGGACCCGTTCTTAGCGACAAACAATTTGCCCTCGGATCTGAGACAGAAGGTGTACCAAACTGTCACCTTTGGGTATCCTATGAAGATGTGTTTGTCCGCTTTGGGTTCGAGTTTCTCCGGCTGAAGCCTTAAGCATCGCGGCCCCAAACATTAAGAAACGACAACTTTGGTTTCTTGCCAAAGCAATGTTCACACGACGTCGTCTCAACGGACTTAGATGGTGTCTTATCTAAAGTGAATGCAGCTGTCTGTAACGCATAACCTCAACATGAAAACGGTAGATCGATAATAGACATCATAGATCGCACCATATCTCATAAGGTTCGATTACGATGTCCGGACACACCATTACCCTCTGGTGTTCCAGGTGGCTTCAACTGTGAAACAATTCCACAATGTCTTAAGTGATTGCCAAACTCATAACTCAGAAATTCTCATTGATCAGATCGTAGGAATTTGATCTTCTTGTTATGATGGTTCTTAACTTCACTCTGAAATCACTTGAACTTTTCAAATGTTTCAGACTTGTGTTTCATACCTATATCTACTCAAATCGTCAGTGAAGATGAGAAAATAGCGATATCCACCGCACGCTTCAATTCTCATTGGATCACACACATCAGCATATATGATTTCCAATAAGTCACTTGCCCGTTTCATTGTACATGAAAACGGGGTCTTAGTCATCCTGCCCATGAGGCATGGCTCGCATGTGTCAAGCGATTCAAAATCAAGTGACTCCAAACATCCATCGACATGGAGTTTCTTCATGCATCTTACGCCAATATGACCTAAGCAGCAGTGCCACAAGAAAGTGGTACTATCTACATCTTTTGGCATGAACATGTGTATTACCACGACCGAGATTCACTGAACCATTCACATAGGGTGCATGACCATGAAAGGTATTATTCATGTAAACAAAATAACCATTATTCTCTAACTTAAATGAATAACCGTATTGCAAAGAACATGATCTAATCATATTCATGCTCAATGTAGACACCTGATAACATTTATCTAGGTTCAATACTAATCCCGAAGGCAGATAGAGCATGCGATGGTGATCTCATTAACTTTGGAAACACTTCCAACACACATCGTCACCTCGCCCTTAGCCAGTCTCCATTTAGTCCGTAGCTTTTGCTTCAAGTCACCAATAATAGCAACTAAACCGGTATCCAATACCCAGGTGCTACCAGGAGTACTAGTGAGGTACACATTAATAACACGTATATACTTTGTTGAAGTTGCCAGCCTTCTTATCTACCATGCATTTGGGGTAATCCCGCTACCAGTGACCGTTCCCCTTACAATAGAAGCACTTAGTCTCGGGTTTGGGTTCAACCTTGGGTTCCTTCACTGGAGCGGCAACTGGTTTGCCATCCATGAAGTTTCCCTTCTAGCCCTTGCCCTTCTTGAAACTAGTGGTCTTGTTAAACCATCAACACTTGATGCTCCTTCTTGATTTCTACCTTTTGCGGTCTTAAGCACCGCGAACAGCTCTGGGATCAACTCCATCCCTTGCATGTCATAGTTCATCACGAAGATCTAGTAGCTTAGTGATAGTGACTAGAGAACTCTATCAATCACTATCTTATCTGGAAGTTTAACTCCCACTTGATTTATGTGATTGTAGCACCCAGACATTCTGAGCACATGCTCACTAGCTGAGCTATTCTCCTCCATCTTGTTGGCAAAAGAACTTGTCAGAGGTCTCATACCTCTCAACACGGGCATGAGCCTGAAATCCTAATTTCAGCGCTTGGAACATCTCATATGTCTTATGGCGTTCAAAACGTCATTGGAATCCCGATTCTAAGCCGTAAAGTATGGTGCACTAAACTGTCAAGTAGTCATCAGGATGTGTCTGCCAGGTGTTCACAACATCCACAGATGACGTTGTAGGGGTTTGCACATTGAGAGGTGCATCAAAGACGTAAGCCTTCTATGTAGCAATGAGGACACTCCTCGGACTACAGACCCAGTTCGCATCATTGCTTACAGTATATTTCAACTTGGTCTTTCTCTAGGAACGTATTGAAACATGGAGCTACAACGTGAGCTAATTATCTACAACATATTTGCAAAGACAATTTAGACTATGTTCATGATAATTAAGTTCATCTAATCAAATTATTTAATGAACTCCCACTCAGATAGACATCCCTCTAGTCATCTAAGTGAAACATGATCCGAGTCAACTAGGCCGTGTCCGATCATCACGTGAGACAGACTAGTCATCATCGGTGAACATCTTCATGTTGATCGTATCTTCTATATGACTCATGTTCGACCTTTCGGTCCTCCGTGTTCCGAGGCCATGTCTGTACATGCTAGGCTCGTCAAGTCAACCTAAGTGTATTGCGTGTGTAAATCTGGCTTACACCCGTTGTATTCGAACGTTAGAATCTATCACACCCGATCATCACGTGGTGCTTCGAAACAACGAACCTTCGCAACGGTGCACAGTTAGGGGGAACACTTTCTTGAAATTATTGCGAGGGATCCTCTTATTTAAGCTACCGTCGTTCTAAGCAAATAAGATGTAAAACATGATAAACATCACATGCAATCAAATAGTGACATGATATGGCCAATATCATTTTGCTCCTTTTGATCTCCATCTTCGGGGCGCCATGATCATCATTGTCACTGGCATGACACCATGATCTCCATCATCATGATCTCCATCATCGTGTCTTCTTGAAGTTGTCTCGTCATCTATTACTTCTACTACTATGGCCAACTCTTTAGCAATAAAGTAAAGTAATTACATGACGTTTATGTTGACACGCATGTCATAAATAAATTAAGACAACTCCTATGGCTCCTGCCGGTTGTCATACTCATCGACATGCAAGTCGTGATTCCTATTACAAGAACATGATCAATCTCATACATCATATATAGCATTCATCACATCCTTTTGGCCATATCACATCACACGGCACATGCTGCAAAAACAAGTTAGACATCCTCTAATTGTTGTTGCAAGTTTTTACGTGGCTGCTATAGGTTTCTAGCAAGAACGTTTCTTACCTATGCCAAAACCACAACGTGATATGCCAATTTCTATTTACCCTTCATAAGGACCCTTTTCATCGAATCTGATCCGACTAAAGTGGGAGAGACAGACACCCGCTAGCCACCTTATGCAACTAGTGCATGTCAGTCGGTGGAACCAGTCTCACGTAAGCGTACGTGTAAGGTCGGTCCGGGCCGCTTCATTCCACGATGCCGCCGAATCAAGATAAGACTAGTAACGGCAAGTAAATTGACAAAATCGACGCCCACAACAACTTGTGTTCTACTCATGCATAGAAACTACGCATAGACCTGGCTCATGATGCCACTGTTGGGGATCGTAGCAGAAATTTAAAATTTTCTACGCATCACCAGGATCAATCTATGGAGTAATCTAGCAACGAGGGGAAGGAGAGTGCATCTACATACCCTTGTAGATCGCTAAGCGGAAGCGTTACAAGAACGCGGATGAAGGAGTCGTACTCGTAGCGATTCAGATCGCGGTTGATTCCGATCTAAGCGCCGAACAATGGCGCCTCCGCGTTCAACACACGTGCAGCCCGGTGACGTCTCCTACGCCTTGATCCAGCAAGGGGAGAAGGAGAGGTTGGGGAAGACTTCGTCTAGCAGCAGCACGACGGCGTGGTGGTGGTGGAGGAGCGCGGGACTCCAGCAGGGCTTCGCCAAGAACTACGAGAGACAAGGAGGGAGAGGGGTAGGGCTGCGCCAACAGGGAGATCGAATTGTGTGTTGGGCTGCCCCATTGCCTCCACTATATATAGGGGGAGAGGGAGGGCTGCGCCCCCACCTAGGGTTCCCACCCCAAGGGGTGCGGCAGCCCTATATCCCATCTAGGGTGGCGGTCACAAGGGGGAGGCGCACCTGGGGTGGGCCTTAGGGCCCATCTGCCCTAGGGTTTGCCCCCTCCCCTCTTGGAGGCGCCTTGGGCCTTGGTGGGAGGCACCCCAGCCCACCTAGGGGCTGGTCCCTTCCCACTATTGGCCCATGTATGCCTCCGGGGCCCGTGGACCCTCCCGGTGGACCCCCGGACCCCTCCGGTGGTCCCGGTACACTACCGGTGATGCCCGGAACACTTCCGGTGGCCAAAACCATACTTCCTATATATCAATCTTTACCTCCGGACTATTCCGGAACTCCTCGTGACGTCCTAGATCTCATGCGGGACTCCGAACAACATTTGGTAACCGCATACATACTTTCCCTATAACCCTAGCGTCATCGAACCTTAAGTGTGTAGACCCTACGGGTTCGGGAGTCATGCAGACATGGCCGAGACAACTCTCTGGTCAATAACCAACAGCGGGATCTGGATTACCATGTTGGTTCCCACATGCTCCATGATGATCTCATCGGATGAACCACGATGTCAAGGATTCAATCAATCCCGTATACAATTCCCTTTGTCTAGCGGTATAGTACTTGCCCGAGATTCGATCGTCGGTATCCCAATACCTTGTTCAATCTCGTTACCGTCAAGTCTCTTTACTCGTTCCGTAACACATCATCCCGTGATCAAATCCTTGGTCACATTGTGCACATTATGATGATGTCCTACCGAGTGGGCCTAGAGATACCTCTCCGTTTACACGGAGTGACAAATCCCAATCTCGATTCGTGCCAACCCAACAGGCACTTTCTGAGATACCCATAGTGCACCTTTATAGCCACCGAGTTACGTTGTGACGTTTGGCACACCCAAAGCACTCCTACGGTATCCGGGAGTTGCACAATCTCATGGTCTAAGTAAATGATACTTGACAGTAGAAAAGCTTTAGCAAACGAACTACACGATCTTGTGCTAGGCTTAGGATTGGGTCTTGTCCATCACATCATTCTCCTAATGATGTGATCCCGTCATCAACGACATCCAATGTCCATGGTCAGGAAACTGTAACCATCTATTGATCAACGAGCTAGTCAACTAGAGGCTTACTAGGGACATGGTGTTGTCTATGTATCCACACATGTATTTGAGTTTCCTATCAATACAATTCTAGCATGGATAATAAACGATTATCATGAACAATGAAATATAATAATAATAACTAATTTTTTATTGCCTCTAGGGCATATTTCCAACAGGGGGTAGGCACGCCCCCTACCTCGTGGCCTCCTCCTTTGTTTCTTGACGTATGGTCCAAGTCTCCTGGATCATGTTCGGTGAGAAAATCACGTTCCCGAAGGTTTCATTTCGTTTGCACTCCGCTTGATATTCCTTTTCTTCGAAACCCTAAAATAGGCATGATACGTCTCCAACGTATCTATAATTTTTGATTGCTCCATGCTATATTATCTACTGTTTTGGACTATATTGGGCTTTATTTTCCACTTTTATATTATTTTTGGGACTAACCTATTAACCGGAGGCCCAGCCCAGAATTGCTGTTTTTTGCCTATTTTAGTGTTTCGAAGAAACAGAATATCAAACGGAGTCCAAACAGAAAAATCCTTTTTGGAACGTGATTTTCTTCTTGGATAAGACCCAGGAGACTTGGACCCTACTCCATGAAGTATTGGAGGCGGTCATGAGGGTAGGGGGCGCCCCCCCTACAGGGCGCGCCCCTGCCTCATGGGCCCCTCGGTGCTCCACCGACGTACTCCTTCCTCCTATATATACCCACGTACCCCCAAACGATCAGAATAGGAGCCAAAAACCTAATTCCACCGCCGCAACTTTCTGTATCCATGAGATCCCATCTTGGGGCCTGTTCCGGAGCTCCGCCGGAGAGGGCCGTCATCACGGAGGGCTTCTACATCATCATAGCCCCTCCGATGAAGTGTGAGTAGTTTACCTCAGACCTTCGGGTCCATAGTTAGTAGCTAGATGGCTTCTTCTCTCTTGTTGGATCTCAATACAATGTTCTCCCCCTCTCTTGTGGAGATCTATTCGATGTAATCTTCTTCTTTTGCGGTGTGTTTGTTAAGACCGATGAATTGTGGGTTTATGATCAAGTCTATCTATGAACAATATTTGAATCATCTCTGAATTCTTTTATGTATGATTGGTTATCTTTGCAAGTCTCTTCGAATTATCCGTTTGGTTTGGCCAACTAGATTGGTAGTTCTTGCCATGGGAGAAGTGCTTAGCTTTGGGTTCGATCTTGCGGTGTTCTTTCCCAGTGACAGAAGGGGCAGCAAGACACGTATTGTATCGTTGCCATCGAGGATAACAAGATGGGGTTTATTTCATATTGCATGAATTTATCTCTCTACATCATGTCATCTTGCTTAAAGCGTTACTCTGTTTTTAACTTAATGCTCTAGATGCATGCTGGATAGCGGTCGATGAGTGGAGTAATAGTAGTAGATGCAGAATCGTTTCAATCTACTTGTCACGGACATAATGCCTATATACATGATCATGCCTAGATATTCTCATAACTATGCTCAATTCTGTCAATTGCTCAACAGTAATTTGTTCACCCACCGTAGAAAACTTATGCTCTCGAGAGAAGCCACTAGTGAAACCTATGGCCCCCGGGTCTATTCTCATCATATCAATCTCCATCACTTTAATCTTGTTTTGTTTTTACTTTGCCTTTTACTTTTCACTTTGCCTTCTTATATCAAAAAAAGCAAAAATATTATTTATCGGATCTCACTTCTGTAAGTGACCGTCAAGGGATTGACAACCCCTAATCGCGTTGGTTGCGTTGAGCTCTTTGTGTTGTGTAGGTACGAGGGACTTGCGCGTGGCCTCCTACTGGATTGATACCTTGGTTCTCAAAAACTGAGGGAAATACTTACGCTACTCTGTTGCATCATCCCTTCCTCTTCGGGGAAAACCAACGCAAGCTCAAGACATAGCAAGAAGGATTTCTGGAGCCGTTGCCGGGGAGTCTGCGCAAAAGTCAATATACCAAGTACCCATCACAATCCCTATCTCTCGCATTACATTATTTGCCATTTGCCTCTCGTTTTCCTCTCCCCCCAATTCACCCTTGCTGTTTTATTCGCCCTTCCTCCGTTCAATCTTGTGTTACCATGTGCCTTCTTTCTGCTTGCATCTACGCTTGCTAAAAGTTTATGGATCCTCATCCACTTGCTAATCTCTTTAAGAGATCCAATTATGATGAACCTATTGCTAGTGAATTGAGTGCACTAGATTATCTTTATGAGGTTTTGCCTGAAATTCATGAATCTAAAAATTGTGATGAAGTACTTTATGAAGCGATTCACGATGGATCTTTGAATAAAAAGCACGATTGCAATGATTTCACTATACATTCTATTGATGTCAATTGTGCTAAAAATATGCAAAACCCTAAGCTTGGGGATGCTAGTTTTGCTATGTCCTCTACTTGTTGCAATGATCATGATTGGGGTGATTCTTCTTATGGTCTTGAAAATTTATTTAGTCCCCATGATGAATATGAGATTGATAATAGTGTTTGCAATATTATTGAAAGTGGGTTTGGGAGATTGTCAACTTTAGATCCCACTATTTTGGAAGAGTGTCAACTTTGCATGCATGTGGATCATGTTGAAATTTTTTTATGTGATAGCTATTTTGTTGAGTTTGCTTATGATCCTACATGTAATTATTATGAGAGAGGAAAATATGGTGGTAGAAATTTTCATGTTACTAAATTACCTCTCGTTATGTTGAGATTGCTATTGTTTCTTTTTGCTTCCTTGCATGTGCTAGTTTTTGCTTGCCTTGACAATTTGTTTGCCTATAAAATGCCTATGCATATGAAGTATGTTAGACTTAGATGTGTTTGTCACTTGTTTTATGATGCTCTCTTCGTGCTTCAATTCTTGTCTTTCATGTGAGCATCATTGAAATATTATGCCTAGCTATAAGGCTTTAAAGAAAAGCGCTTGTTGGGAGTCAATCCAATATTTATCCTTGCTGTTATTTAATAAATAAATTATTTAGCCTCTGTTTAGGTTGTGTTTTTTGTGTTTAATTAGTGTTTGTGCCAAGCTAGACCTATTGGATCTTCTTGGATGATAGTTATTTGATCTTGCTGTAATTTCCAGAAACTTTGCATTCAGTGCCCGAATTACTAAAAATCATCAGAACGTGATAAAATACTGATTCCAATTTCTTCTGATCAATAAACAAATTATCTAGGTCTTCTAATTTCGGTAGATTTTTTGGAGTTCCAGAAGTTTGCGTTAGTTACAGATTACTACAGACTGTTCTGTTTTTGACAGATTCTGTTTTTCGTGTGTTGTTTGCTTATTTTGATGAATATATGGTTAGTAAAATAGTTTATAATCCATAGAAAAGTTGGAATAAAGTAGGTTTAACACCAAAATAAATAAATAATGAGTTCATTACAGTACCTTGAAGTGGTCTTTTGTTTTCTTTCTCTAACGGAGCTCACGAGATTTCTATTGAGTTTTGTGTTGTGAAGTTTTCAAGTTTTGGGTGAGTTCTTTTGATGGATTATGGAACAAGGAGTGGCAAGAGCCTAAGCTTGGGGATGCCCATGGAACCCCCAAGATAATCCAAGGACACCAAAAAGTCAAAGCTTGGGGATGCCCCGGAAGGCATCCCCTCTTTCGTCCACTTCCATCGGTAATTTACTTGGAGCTATATTTTTATTCACCAACATGATATGTGTTTTGCTTGGAGCGTCTTGTATTATTTGTGTCATTGTTTGTTAGTGTGCCACAATCATCCTTGCTGTACACACCATTTGAGAGAGTCATCTATGAATTAAAATTTAATAGAATACTCTATGTGCTTCACTTATATCTTTTGAGCTATGTAGTTTTGCTCTACGTGCTTCACTTATATCTTTTGAGCGTTATAATTTTGCTCTATGTGCTTCACTTAGATCTTTTAGAGCACGGTGGTGGTTTGTTTTAAAGAAACTATTGATCTCTCATGCTTCACTTAAATTATTTTGAGAGTCTTAATAGCATGGTAATTTGCTTAATATAAATATGCTTGGTGTTCAAGATATGTGAAATTTTCTTTTGAGTGCGTTGAATACTAAGAGAAGATTGAAGCATGATAATTGTTTTGAGATATGGAGGTGATAATATTAGAGTTATGCTAGTTTAGTAGTTGTGAATTTAAAGAATACTTGTGTTAAAGTTTGTGATTCCCGTAGCATGCACATATTGTGAACCGTTATGTGATGAAGTCGGAGCATAATTTATTTATTGATTGTCTTCCTTATGAGTGGCGGTCGGGGACGAGTGATGGTCTTTTCCTACCAATCTATCCCCCTAGGAGCATGCGCGTAATACTTTGCTTTGATAACTTCTAGATTTTTGCAATAAGTATATGAGTTCTTTATGACTAATGTTGAGTCCATGGATTATATGCACTTTTTCCCATCCTTCCACCATTGCTAGCCTCTCTAATACCGCGCACTTTTCGCCGGTATCATACACCCACCATATACCTTCTTCAAAACAGCCACCATACCTACCTATCATGGCATTTCGATAGCCATTACGAGATATATTGCCATGCAACTTTCCATCGTTCCGTTTATTATGACACACTCCATCATTGTCATATGGCTATCATGATCATGTAGTTGACATCGTATTTGTGGAAAAGACACCATTCATAATTCTTTCATACATGTCACTCTTGATTCATTGCATATCCCGGTACACCGCCGGAGGCATTCATATAGAGTCATATTTGTTCTAAGTATCGAGTTGTAATTGTTGAGTTGTAAGAAAAATAAAAGTGTGATGATCATCATTTTCTAGAGCATTGTCCCAAGTGAGGAAAGGATGATGGATACTATGATTCCCCCATAAGTCGGGATGAGACTCCGGACGAGAAAAAAGAGGCCATAAAAAAGAGAGAAAAGGCCCAAATAAAAAAATGAGAGAAAAAGAGAGAAGGGACAATGTTACTATCCTTTTACCACACTTGTGCTTCAAAGTAGCACCATGATCTTCATGATAGAGAGTCTCTCATTATGTCACTTTCATATACTAGTGGGAATTTTTCATTATAGAACTTGGCTTGTATATTCCAATGATGGGCTTCCTCAAATTGCACTAGGTCTTCATGAGCAAGCGAGTTGGATGCACACCCACTTAGTTTCTTTTGATGAGCTTTCATATACTTATAGCTCTAGTGCATCCGTTGCATGGCAATCCCTACTCACTCACATTGATATCTATTGATGGGCATCTCCATAGCCCGTTGATACGCCTAGTTGATGTGAGACTATCTTCCCCTCTTTTTGTCTTCTCCACAACCACCCTTCTATTCCACATAGTGCTATGTCCGTGGCTCACGCTCATGTATTGCGTGAAGATTGAAAAAGTTAGAGTATGAAACAATTGCTTGGCTTGTCATCGGGGTTGTGCATGATTTAAATACTTTGTGTGGTGAAGATAGAGCATAGTCAGACTATATGATTTTGCAGGGATAACTTTCTTTGGCCATGTTATTTTGAGAAGACATAATTACTTTATTAGTATGCTTGAAGTGTTATTATTCTTTATGTCAATTTGAACTTTTGTCTTGAATCTTTCTAATCTGAATATCCATACCACAATTAAGAAATTTTGCATTGAAATTATGCCAAGTAGCACTCCGCATCAAAAATTCTCTTTTTATCATTTACCTACTCGAGGACGAGCAGGAATTAAGCTTGGGGATGCCTGATACGTCTCCAACGTATCTATAATTTTTGATTGCTCCATGCTATATTATCTACTGTTTTGGACTATATTGGGCTTTATTTTCCACTTTTATATTATTTTTGGGACTAACCTATTAACCGGAGGCCCAGACCAGAATTGTTGTTTTTTTTTCCTATTTCAATGTTTCGAAGAAACAGAATATCAAACGGAGTCCAAACAGAAAAAATCCTTTTTGGAACGTGATTTTATTCTCGGATAAGACCCAGGTGACTTGGACCCTACTCCAAGAAATACCAGAGGCGGTCACGAGGGTAGGCCGCCCCCCTACAAGGCGCGCACCCCTGCCTCGTGGGCCCCTCGGTGCTCCACCGACGTACTCCTTCCTCCTATATATACCCATGTACCCCCAAACGATCAGAACAGGAGCCAAAAACCTAATTCCACCGCTGCAACTTTCTGTATCCATGAGATCCCATCTTGGGGCATTTTCCGGAGCTCCGCCGGAGATGGCCGTCATCACGGAGGGCTTCTACATCATCATACCCCCTCCGATGAAGTGTGAGTAGTTTACCTCAGACCTTCGGGTCCATAGTTAGTAGCTAGATGGCTTCTTCTCTCTTTTTGGATCTCAATACAATGTTCTCCCCCTCTCTTGTGGAGATCTATTCGATGTAATCTTCTTCTTTTGCGGTGTGTTTGTTGAGACCGATGAATTGTGGGTTTATGATCAAGTCTATCTATGAACAATATTTGAATCATCTCTGAATTCTTTTATGTATGATTGGTTATCTTTGCAAGTCTCTTCGAATTATCCGTTTGGTTTGGCCAACTAGATTGGTAGTTCTTGCCATGGGAGAAGTGCTTAGCTTTGGGTTCGATCTTGCGGTGTTCTTTCCCAGTGACAGAAGGGGCAGCAAGACACGTAGTGTATCGTTGCCATCGAGGATAACAAGATGGGGTTTATTTCATATTGCATGAATTTATCTCTCTACATCATGTCATCTTGCTTAAAGTGTTACTCTGCTTTTAACTTAATACTCTAGATGCATGCTGGATAGCGGTCGATGAGTGGAGTAATAGTAGTAGATGCAGAATCGTTTAGATCTACTTGCCACAGACGTGATGCCTATATACATGATCATGCCTAGATATTCTCATAACTATGCTCAATTTTGTCAATTGCTCAACAGTAATTTGTTCACCCACCGTAGAAAACTTATGCTCTCGAGAGAAGCCACTAGTGAAACCTATGGCCCCCGGGTCTATTCTCATCATATCAATCTCCATCACTTTAATCTTGTTTTGTTTTTTACTTTGCCTTTTACTTTTCACTTTGCATCTTTATATCAAAAATAACAAAAATATTAATTATCGGATCTCACTTCCGTAAGTGACCATGAAGGGATTGACAACCCCTAATCGCGTTGGTTGTGTTGAGCTCTTTGTGTTGTGTAGGTACGAGGGACTTGCGCGTGGCCTCCTACTGGATTGATACCTTGGTTCTCAAAAACTGAGGGAAATACTTACGCTACTCTGCTGCATCATCCCTTCCTCTTCGGGGAAAACCAACGCAAGCTCAAGACGTAGCAAAGCAAAAAACAACAATTCTGGGCTGGGCCTCCGGTTAATAGGTTAGTCCCAAAAATAATATAAAAGTGGATAATAAAGCCCAATAATGTCCAAAACAGTAGATAATATAGCATGGAGCAATCAAAAATTATAGATACGTTGGGGAAGTATCATGATGATGATCATGAAACTTCAGATCAAGTTACTACCGAACCTCGTATAGGTCAACCAGAGTATGTTACACACCAGAGTGGTACGGTAATCCTGTTCTGGAAGCCATGTTACTAGACCATGACGAACCTACAAACTATGAGCAAGCGATGATGAGCCCAGATTCCGCGAAATGGCTTGAGGCCATGAAATCTGAGATGGGATCCATTATGAGAACAAAGTATGGACTTTGATTGACTTGCCCGATGATCAGCGAGCCATTGAGAATAAATGGATCTTCAAGAGGAAGACGGACGCTGATAGTAGTGTTACTAGCTACAAAGATTGACTTGTCGAAAAGGGTTTTTACAAGTTCAAGATGTTGACTATGATGAGATTTTGTCACTCGTATCGATGCTTAAAGTCTGTCTGAATCATGTTAGCAATTGCCACGTTTTATGAAATTTGGCAAATGGATGTCAAAATTGCATTCCTTAATGGATATCTTAAAGAATAATTGTATATGATGCAACCGGAAGGTTTTGTCAATCCTAAATGTGCTAACAAAATGTGCAAGCTCCAGCGATCCATCTATGGACTGGTGCAAGCATCTCGGAGTTGGAATTTACGCATTGATAAGTTGATCAAAGCATATAGTTTTATGTAGACTTGCGGTGAAGCTGTATTTACAAGAAAGTAAGTGGGAGCGCTACAGCCTGTCTGATAAGTATATGTGAATGACATATTGTTGATCGGAAATGATGTAGAATTTTCTAGAAAGCATAAAGGAGTATTTGAAAGGATTTTTTCAAAGAAGACCTCGGTGAAGCTGCTTACATATTGAGCATCAAGATCTATAGAGATAGATCAAGATGCTTGATAAATTTTTTCAATGAGTACATACCTTGACAAGTTTTTGAAGTAGTTTAAAATGGAACAGTCAAAGAAGGAGTTCTTGCGTGTGTTGCAATGTATGAAGTTGAGTAAAGACTCAAAACCCGACCACGGCGGAAAATAGAAAGAGAATGAAAAGTCATTCCCTATGCCTCAGTCATAGGTTCTATAAAGTATGCCATGCTATGTACCAGACCTATTATGTACCTCACCATGAGTTTGGCAAGAGGGTACAATAGTGATCCAGGAGTGGATCATTGGACAGCGGTCCAAATGATCCTTAGTGGAATAAGGAAATGTTTCTCGGTTATGGAGGTGACAAAGAGTTCGTCGTAAAGAGTTACGTCGATGCAAGCTT